>NC_084716.1:14951913-15258690 GCF_033807575.1 Cydia pomonella | reverse complement strand
GTGAATAGTGTATAAGTGTGGTGAAAATGGATTTGTCTCTACATAAGATCAAATATGAAACTTATGAATTTGATGATGAATTCGACTTGTTTGAACCGTAAGTGCTCTCTCTCGTTACGAATACGGGTTCATGTAACATTTATAGCTGTAAGATGTAAATAAAGTATGAATCTACGTTAGAAATACATAACCAAAAATACTCATTAAAGAATGATAAAACGTGATAATTTAAACACATTAGAATCTAAATGCCCATATTAACATTTACTGCTGATTATGATAATTGTTATGTAAAATGTATGTTCTGCTTTACCCAATAACGTTGTATTATTATTTATTAATCGTAGTAAACTCGTGGCAGGTGTGCACACGCGCACAAACCGTACACAAACCAACGCAAAAAATGCCGCAAGTGTAGGACATTGACAAGTGTATAATTTTTAGTTCAGAATACAATCAGAAGTTCTGTAGGGCTTCCTCGCAAATAAATACCATGCCTTGATACTGGTGATTGCTGATTACCTACTTTATAAAAGATTTAAAAATAAATTGCGGTGTCTGCTATCATTCATTGTTTACGGAATGCCAAGTTTTGGTTTATCTGAAGTTTTCTAAGTATTAGCGTACCGAGATCGACATTATCGATAGACGATACGTGGTCCCCATTAAAGTTTTTATCTATATAGATTGGCCATCGTTTTGATGATGATGTAACACTGCCCCTCATTAGGGACATAGGGCTCGCAGAAGCATTTTCCATTTTGCGCGAACCCATAGCGGCTACTTCCACGACCATCGTTTTACGAACATTAAATCAGTCAGTTGCCTTACATACATTTCATAGGGAGGTAGTGATCAATTGTGACAGCCTTTTGAAGTTCATTACTAATGCCCGTGGAATCCAGGAAATTCCAGATTATTTGGGCCGTAATGTTCTGTACCTCATATGGTTGCAATACGTGCCGCCCTAAGTGGGTACTTCTTTTTGACATTAGTGGTCCACAGGAACAGTCTCCTCTGACTCCTTGCAGAACCTGCATATCGCATCTTGTTTCTTTCCGATTTGAAACATGTGTTTGTTCAACATCGTCGATTACTAATGTAGGTATGTTATCTCGATTCCAGTGTCGGCGACACCAGCGACCAGCGTCGCGCCCCGCCGGCCGCCGGCGCGGCCGCTCGCCACAAGACGGCACCACAGGCAACGACGACGGCCCACAGCAAGACAGCGGCGGGCGGGGCCAACCACCCGCCCCAGCCGCAAGGTAACAAACGTAATGTCATTGTTACCTCCTTATTTAGTTTATTGCACGACACGACGGCTTTTAGAGGATACTTCCTTAAACTGAGACCCAGCCGATCTCATCCGTACAATTTTCCTTGGGTAGTGTTAACTTTTCGCCTGCTCGTGGTTATTGCTGTTTGGTATATTTCGGTATCAATTAGAAGTAAAGCTCAGTTGAAGAAGTAACGCTAAGAGTCAGAGTGATCCTAATTTTCAATTATGAGGTATAAAATGCGCCACTTTTATGTAGTGACCATTTTCTGTACACTCTTTTGTTGATTTGTTGGATTTTAAGGTAGTAGTCAAAATATGTGCATTTTTTACTTTTTAATTTATTTTTATACATATACACTTATGATATAAGATAAGGTACATGTCGAATATTTGCAAAACGAAGAAAAACAGATTGTCTTGCTTGGTTTTGAAAAGAAATCTCGCATTGAATCACATTGTTACCTTATTCAATTAAGTTACTTGTCAGGCTTAATTCTGTGGCCCTAGTGAAAAAGGGTACAAGTCTCTGGCAGTTTAGGTGTATAAGGGCATAAGTGTTACGTGGAACTTACACCCCTTTACACCTGCGCTGCCAGAGACTTGTACCCTTTTTCACTAGGGCCACAGAATTATACCTTGCGATATCGGGAAAACTCGTGTCGGGTCAACTTAGTCTGTTAACTAACAATTATCCAATCATGTTGCTAATACAACACTGGCAAGAAATCTGCCCTGAAAAAATATATGTCAATAACAAATTTTAGTACCTACACAATAACAAAACCGCCAAACTGATTGTGATAACTGACATTCTATCAATAACACAGGCTTTGATAGACCACAGTTTCGTGGTTGAGCTGTATACGGCGCACATATATGGACAATTTCTAAACACACGTATTAAATTTCAACCAATCTAACAGGAGGTAACAATCCTGGGCTACAGTTCACCAACAACCATCCAAACATGTTTGATTAAGTACCAACCTTTTCAAAACGTTTGGTCAAACCAGTACATTGGTGAACTTTGGCCCAGCGTGGGTGTCGGAACCTGTAGTTTGTTTGATCTTTCATGCACTATCCCTTAAGCGCACTGGTTATGGTATTATCAACCTTATTTCCAACTGCACTTTGCTTATTTTTAATCGTAGGATTTTTGTGTAGTTTCCCGTAGTACGATAGAAGTCATTACGCCTGTATCGTCCGTCATAATAAGTTAGTTTCACCCGCATTGCCTCGCTACATTGCAAGTAAGGGCACAGTAAATAGATCAGGCGATGCCAATAAGTTATTCATTTTAATGTAGTGTCCTTTCTCTCTAAAGGACGCGCATTAAATGAATTCAATCAGTCAGGCATATACAAAGTGAAAAAAACAGTCCACTTTGTGTTGATAAGCTCCGAAGCAAAGAGATATATAACTCCGTATAAGATAAATAAAGTCTATGAAAAACACGTGCCTCGAAAAATCAAGAAAAATTAATGCTCGAATAGATGGCGATATACCTTTACTAGACCTGTACTCGAGTAGAGGGCGACACCGTTTGATATTTAACACATATCAGTGAAAGAACATGGGTCAAATAGACAATGTCATTCCAAGAGTTTTCGTGCTGTGTCGAAAGATGACAGTAAATTTAGTTGACTACACAATTTACTTTGATAATACGCCTCTATACTCAATTCGCTTTGTCTGAACTCGAGAGTTTCAGGACATACGAAATAGAATCTCTAGTGAAGGATTTTGGCTATACATACAGAGATTCCACAGACGTTAATGATTGGCTAGTCTTAAAGTTTCTTTCATGCAGTGAACGCTGAAATTTGCTGCTTCTATAGTGGCTGGTACAGTAAAAAAATAAAAATAAAACATTTTTATGTCTCAATTTATTACACATAAATTACAAATTATTTAAGACTCAAGATTTTTTCTGACCAACTTAGCTTTGTCTTTGTACCAGTACCATTATAGGATGGTAAAATATAGATTACACTCATTGTCAGTAAAACCTTGAGTATGCTACTCTCGGTACTGATCCATTTATATTGCCCGATCTTCCAACGCCCTTATTTCATTCACATTGTTCGTCTCACATGATTTTCCCATTGCTATCTTATCTCTCACGTGTCGCTGCCGCAGCCACCCATAGATAGTGGTTATGGGGCCTTATCGTATTTCAACATTAATTGTCTGCTCACGTTCATATTGACCATTGCTGTTAATTGAAATGAAAATATTACTAGATAACTACATTTATAGATTGAACCAAGGCATCTATCATAATATATGTTCAGGGGAATGACATATATCTGGTATTTTTTGAACTTTGAAAGGCAGCTTTTGCTTAAGTGATTTATTTCTATAGGTATTAATAAGTATCCAAATCGTCTGGACAGCTATTCCAGTCAGATAAAAGATTACTTATACTATTTCTTGAGTTCGACAGTATTAGCCTGTTAGTCTCACTCAACCCAGCAACCCTCCAAGCGGTATGGGTGTCTGAATGTCGATAAGAATATCGACATTCAGACACCCATACCGCTTGGAGGGCGTTTCACCTAATTTCTTTAGACAATTTTTTGTCGAAGTGTGTCCTACGTTTTAATGATATTTCTGGTGTGGTTGTAGTAGTCATCTATCAGATAAGCAAAGGTGTCATAAAAATGACAAAAAACTCCGTCATAAATATTTACAAATAATTAAGGGGGACAAAAACGATTTGATGTGACGCCTGAACGGTCCCATCTCCGTTATAAATAGTCTGGCGCTGATTATTTTTGAATTAAAGATGTTGATTAAATATCGAACCGCATAACTAACATGTAATTCGTTTTTGTCCACATGCCGGCCGCTGCGCGCCCCGCCGTTGCACCCGACGTTACGTTTGGATACAATAGGCTCTGGCTGTGGCGGCGATGGCGACTACCAGCTGGTGCAGCATGAGGTGCTCTACTCCTCGTCCAATAGGTGAGTCAATCGAGTTACTGATCGGCTGATAATAGCCGGTAATTTGAATAACACTAATCTCTATGTTGGCTCGTTTTCGGACAATGAAATGAAGCAATATTGTAGCTGGGAAATATTTGAAACTATTGTGATAAGTATTTTTTTACATGTTTTATCAACTTGTACACTTGTAAAGTTTTGTAGGACGACCCTTGGGGCCCTGGACGTGTTCGACACTTACTATTGTCACATTGATCTTTTTAGCCAGGGTTGATTCCTAAGTTATCGACAGACACTGCTATCTCTTTGAACCATTGAGAAACTTGATCATAATGGGTTGAGGATTGGATCTAAGCTTGACAAATCAAGTCGGGGCATTTCAATTTTCTCTAGGTATCTAAGCTACAGTCAAATTCTGCTTAACGACATCTTTTATAATCATACACAGGCACCGATATCATAGTAAGGAATTGCTATTTTACCCAAAAGGATTACTTATGATCGGATCTACGTTTTTATCGAGTTGTCACTCCTATTACTTACGTGGCTTCAGGTACGAGGTGTTGGAGTTCCTCGGGCGAGGCACGTTCGGGCAGGTGGTGAAGTGCTGGAAGAAGGGCACCAACGAGATAGTCGCCATCAAGATCCTCAAGAACCACCCCAGCTATGCTCGCCAAGGACAGATTGAGGTCAGCATCTACTCATTTTATAGGTATACCAGGAAGTTCACGAACCACGCATTAATTGGCACCAGGACCATTTCTGGGTAGCTATTGTTTTATAGTATTAACTGACGCTTAAGCTATTCTTAACAATGTCTTTAAAGTATTTTTATCGTGGCATAAACGAAATACCCAAACAGAAAACACAAAGGTCTTTGCAAATTGTTAGTCAAATGAGCTTAATTACATCAATAAACTCATTAAACTCATTTAAAGGTTAGGTCATAATCCCTCGCAAATATCATTAGTGTAGGAACTATGTCCTACATATTAGGAACACAGGCCCGCTTTACGTTGCATAGTAAACAATAAGCTTGGCACAAACAACTCCGTTCCCATTAAAAATAACCTCGTTAATTACCTCTGATTAACTATCAACCTAACAATACCTACTCATAGAATTTTCCGTAGCTCCATTATGGAGTTTGGCAGCGCTCCAAAGCGCTCTGTTTGAACACCAGAGTGTCTGACCATTTCTCCTGCCTCAAAATATTTACTCTCACACTGCTATTCCAAGGAAAAAGATCATATGTCACTAGATGCATTTGTAAATACGGCCTTTTGCCATTCGACGTTGACGTGCCCCTTAGATCATGAGCCACTTTTAATAACCTTATTTTTACACATGCGTCCCCGATATAATTAAACCAGTGCCTTTAATCACAGCGGTTGCTTATTTTGATGCCCTATTTCATACGCGCGTCACGTACTTTATGAATCTTGTCTAAACATAAACACGACCTAAAAGTGTTTGACGTCAATTTCACTAAGAAATATCGTCCTTTAAGACTCTCCTTAATTTTAGGAGATTGACCCGCCGCCCACTGATACTTATTTACAAATGTAATGGGATTTAAAGGGGAACTTAGTTTGTCAGGACATGTTTAGTCCATACGGGTGCGCGTTCTGAATTCGCGATGAGGCGAGTTAAACGACCGGTGTGATACTTTGACCTGACTAAATACCTTAGCTTTTGATGCTATCTGAGGATACATATGCGGGTATGCACTAAATAGGCTATCGATTTTGATAAGACATATATAAGGGTGACTGCTATGGTAATCTATTGAACCATTTTTTTAGCAGTGTCACATCGTTTACCGTGCGATATCGCTACTGATAAAGGTGATGATCGAAGGGCGGCCGATGGATGCAATGTGGTGACGAAAGCATAAGATGGATAAGACTTAATAAGTTTTGAGTTATATTTATGTATAAAAATATATACATTTTTTGTTATTATATCAGTAAGTTCCAAATAATGATGAAGTATCACTTTACGAATACGCACCTCTTACATCTGTAGATGTAGAGAGGTCATTTCCCCTGTATAAGTGTATAGTGAACTATAAAAGGAATGGACTGAAAATATCGAATAAAGAAAAATTATGATTAAGTAATTATTTCAAGAATAAAACACTATAACTTCTTTGAAATTATGTTGTCTTTATTTAAACACAGTTTGCGACAGTGTACAGGCGGATCTGTGCCAACTCAAAGCCGATAACTGGCAGGAAGTGGCACAGGATCGGGACAGGTGGCGTTCTCTCGTTTTGGAGGCCAAGACCCTCTTTGGATCACTGCGCCATAATAGTTAGTTATTTAAATCGATTGTAGTCGTATTCATATTACGTATATCGTTTAACATTATTTTGACGTAATTTGTATCCGTCAGCCGCCCATTAGGGTCGATATCGTAAAATATGACCAGTGTACTTACTTATATTAATAAATAATACTTAAATTTATGGCATATTCAGTGGAATTACCAATATATATTGAAGAAATCCTACAGGCCAAGGATTATCATGTTACAAAGGGATTTTCTGTGTGACAAAGCTTGTAGAAAGATCTTACATGTCGCGATGCAGACTTTCCATTGACTTTAGGACGATGGGACGGACTGCGCTCTCTTTCCCTATTTTTACCAGCTGTTCGTTTCCCAGGTGTCGATCCTCTCCCGGCTCTCTCAAGAGTCCGCGGACGAGTTCAACTTCGTCCGCGCGTACGAGTGCTTCCAGCACCGCTCGCACACCTGCCTCGTGTTCGAGATGCTGGAGCAGAACCTGTACGACTTCCTCAAGCAGAACAAGTTCAGCCCGCTGCCGCTCAAGTACATTCGGCCCATCCTGCAGCAGGTGCTCACCGCGCTGCTCAAACTGAAGGTAAGCTCGCTGACGTTGGCTAAGCAACCTTAGGCGCAAGAAAACCCATGTCTTCTCTACTGGTTAATACATTGTAACGTATACATATTATTATATCGCCAACCGTTCAGAAAAACTCAATATAACAACTTTTGAATACTATTTATTATCTGTTTAATTTTGGGTAGGCATCACACAAGCGGCCTAAGGGGCCTATAGGGAAAGCACCAATCACATCCATTCTTCAGAATTTGATGCTTCCCTAGACATGGTGTCCCAAGGAACTGCTTTCTTTGCTTATTCATTAATTCGGCACAAACTTTCAAGCGCCAATTGTACCGAGTACGAGAATTGTCAGGTCAGAGTATTTTAATCTTCAAATTTTCTCGTTTTCCTTGCAGCAACTAGGGTTGATCCACGCAGACCTGAAGCCCGAGAACATCATGCTGGTGGAGCCGGCGCGGCAGCCCTACAGGGTCAAGGTCATCGACTTTGGCAGCGCCTCGCACGTCAGCAAGGCCGTCTGTAACACCTATCTGCAGAGTCGATACTACAGGTACTTAAATATTTTGATTGCTGACAAAATTTCCTTTGGACTGATTGTATCTACAGCAGTGACTATCAACAAGAGATGCCCGAGTTGTCCTAGTATTGAAGTGAAAAGAATGATGTGCTGGACTGGACAAATGTTGCCCTGCACTGAGATACATGTAAGAGAGATAGGCCTTTCTCTTCCATACATTTATGAAGTATTTGTCCTGTAAATGGAAACCTGTTCTATGTTGCCATTTAGTCTTCAATAGTCTTATTAGTCATCATTGGTCAACAATACTCACAAACTAAAAATGTACTTATTTACTCCGCTATCGCGTGTATCGTTATTTAGGTATCGCTGGAGCGACATGGTGGAGGCGGATCTGCGCGAACTTCGAATCAACAATTGCCGAGAAGTCGAACAGGACCGCGAAAAGTGGCGCTGTCTTGTGTCGGAGGCCAGGTCTCATTTTGGGTCGCTGAACTAACGGAGTGAGTAGTAGAGTAATGAGTAAGTTTACTCCGCTGGCTTAGCGACCAGAAGGGTCTTGGGCTCCGATAATAGTTGGTGCTGCGGTTTCCTCCCAGTTTCTGTCATAATTTCAATTGTTGTTTCTAATTTTCAGAGCTCCCGAGATCATCCTGGGCCTAGCGTTCTGCGAGGCGATCGACATGTGGTCCCTCGGCTGCGTGGTGGCGGAGCTGTTCCTCGGCTGGCCGCTGTACCCCGGCTCCTCGGAGTACGACCAGATCCGCTACATCTCTCAGACGCAGGGCCTGCCCACCGAGCACATGCTCAACAGGTCAGCTCACGTATAATAAAATACAAGGTGCCCGTGAGCATTGCGAGAGATTTTAACGGTGCATTCCTGATGGCAACAGAAGCAAAAAATATGATTATTTGTGAAATTCGACAAAAAAAAAATTTTTTTTTGTTTTTTGTTCCTTTTTTTTTGAACACTGAGTACATAAAACGTAATTTTTATTGATAAATACATAACCTAAAATTAACTAAAAAGTTTTTTTTAATTTTATTTGGGGGTAGCCTCTCGAATACATTTTTTTAATTTTTTGATGTCAATCAATAGGTATGTCCAGACTAGACCTCAAAGTGGCAATACCGCAGTCAAACATGTGTTTTGTACCGATTTTGGCGAAATAATGATTTCGAAAAACATTTAATTATCTCTGAAACTAGGCCTAATCCAGGAAATTTTATATGACATTTTAGTTTCTAAATATTACCAGGAATGCTTAGTTAAAATGTCTCGCAATGCTCACGGGCACGTTGTATACATTTATCCAATAAATAAAAAAATAATTTGACGAAACAATAAGTTCTAAAACATTTACGATTGTAGACTTTACAGAGAAGCACTTTAACCAAAAATAGGAGGATTTGTTATAAAAATTGGAATACTCAGAAATCATGAGGATATCTATCTGGGCTTAGTAATTCATATCACCAAAGTTATTAATATATAAAAATACCAGGATCACAAAATAACCTGAGTCCTCAAGATTGTACAAATAGAAGATAACAATCCGAAAATGATACTTCTAAAATAAACATGGTAATAATTTGGCGTAGTTGAGATTGGTTGTGCACCGCTACATTAACTTTTTATGATTTAATTTTTCAATGACATTTAAATAACATTGCGTAGAACAATCGGTCCATGATTGCATTAAAATTTAAATCAATCTTCGTATTTAAAAATTAACTGTCTGCACAAGGAAAAGTAATGTTTGTGTGTACAATATAATTCACCTCAGTGTGACCGAATCACAGCTATTTATAAGGTAATATATAAGGAAATGTATTTTGAGGAAAAATAGCAAAAGTAACTCTACAACCAGCAATTATAATGACTTTAAAGCTTGTCTTGTACAGTATGTGAATATTTGTGCACTTATACTTGTTGTTTATCTTCGGTTGCTAACCAAAATTTAGTAAGTAATTAACTAGTACCTTATTAAAACAAGACTCGTAACTCTGTATTTTCAGTTTTGGTAAATTTAGTAGTAAAGTTTTGTTACCAATTGAAAATATAATTACTTGTAATGTGTTTTTAACAACCTGTGTAGAATAAAGGTAACACTTATCCTTATACTCAGTGAACACTCAATCAAAGGTCATAACGTCTTTTTCATCAAAATACAATCCGCGTAGTGAAAGTGTGGAACAGTTTGCCCGAATCCGTAATCAGTGCACCCTCAGTGAATTGTTTTGAAAACAGACTCGACAAACATTTTATAAATGGACAAAACACAAGTGCAGGGCATTGATGTACACGTATCGGCTATAAGCTGCCTGTGCATTCATAAATAATAAATAATAATTTACGCTACCATATAAGTCTTCTGCGCCGCATTATATTGGAGGTTAAAGTATGTAACTTTACTTTTGAGTGACATTAACGTGAGACACTTCATTCGGTTCTTGTCTGTTTTAATTTTTTTGTCTTTTAATTATTTATATAAGAATTCAAGCCTTGGCGACCATCTACATCTCTAAGGATAATTTAATATATATTTTTATATTTTATCTCTGACACTTAGAGACTTATACATCTCTAAAGAATTTTAGTATTTTATGGTTTTATTTTTTTATCATAGTTTTTTTTTGTGTAATTTGACATTTAGAGACAGTATACATCTCTAATAAAGTATTCATTATTTCATAGATTCGATATTTGTAATTGTTTTTTTTTAATTTATTGTTTGTAAAAATGGACATGTAAAAGTGCCCCTGTGGCCTATTTGCTGAATAAATGTTTGATATTTGATATTTGATCATACCGACTGATATGGTGCACTGGTGGCGCTTCAAAAGTCTCCAACGGGGTGCAACTCGGTGCAGCTTAGAAGTACTGCAAGATTCTTGAATAAAACATATTTGTGAATTTTGAATTGCAGTGCGTCAAAAACGGCCAAGTTCTTCTACCGCGACGTGGACAGCACGTACCCGTTCTGGCGGCTGAAGACGCCCGAGGAGCACGAGCTGGAGACCGGCATCAAGAGCAAGGAGGCCAGGAAGTACATCTTCAACTGCCTTGACGACATCGGACAGGTGCGTACCAAAAATGGTCACTTCGGTAGCAGACGAGTACCTAACAAGTGCTTACCGTAGCAACCCATGGACGTCTGTAACTCCAGAGTTGCAAATGCACGTTGCCGGCCCTTCCAAAACTTATACTTTAGTAATACTTTAATGAGGACTCCAATGCCGTTCTTTCGAGAAAATCTGAGCAGGGAATTCATTATACAGCCAGAGCATTATGCAGTGTGAGCGGAATGGATGCCGTCAATCATCTAGTTACCTCTTAATTTTAGCGTGATTTGCCGTACAGTAGCAAAATATACGCGCTATTCCTATATAATTTAACTTTACCTAAAAAAAATGGACGGTTCCTGATGTTAGTGCTAGTTTTCGTCGTGTCCTCGTCTAGCGAGTATGCTCGGACACGTGGGTTCATTTGTTACTAAGTTAATGTATTCATATGTAATTGCAGGTTAATGTACCAACAGATCTAGAAGGCGGCCAACTCTTGGCCGAGAAGGCGGACAGAAGGGAATTCATCGATTTACTGAAGAGAATGCTCACTATGGATCAGGTTAGTAAACAGAAGTAGAAAACAAAATCCTAAATTGGAAGACGGGAAGAGTTTTTAACTAACGGTTCGACCGCATTGGTTATTGAAATGTGACTTCGTGAATTATTATTTAAACACTTGTACAGATGTTTTATGTTTTCTCACATTACAACTATTTACATTGTACTGATTAAATAAGCTTTATACGTTGAATTATCACTTATACCTTAGACGATACCGACGCAATTGGTTCAAATCCGGTGTTTTTTAAAATAATAATGGTATATAATAAATGTCAGGAACGAAGGATAACCCCGGGCGAGGCGCTGAACCACGCTTTCGTGACACTCGCACACCTCGTGGACTACGCGCATTGCAACAACGTCAAGGCATCCGTGCAAATGATGGAGGTACGTGAATATATTTACTATTATTTATTTTTTATTGTCGTTTTTGTGGCAGAAATATCTTATTCAAAGTATTCTATCAAAGTATTTTATTTTAGGACATTAAAATATTTCCTGTTGTTCGAGGAGAAAATAAGATTTCATTGAAACATTCAGGAATTTCACAACAAACATTCAGAACTGCCAATAATACCTCTAAACTTTATTTAAAATGGAGTAGGTTAGACCTTTCGAGTATAACTACTTTTCCGTAGGGCACGTTACTGTCAATTTCTAAAATCCTACTAGCTTGACATTAGGAGTAGGTACGAGTGTGTATATTGTATTTTGTTTTCCATCATAATCGGGTATGTATAATGTCAGGTTTGCCGACGGTCGGGCAGCGGCGTGGGCGGCGAGTACGTGGGCGGCGTGGTGGCGCCCGCCGCCGCGCCCTCCGCGCACCACCTGGCGCTCACCATCAACCAGCAGCGCCTGCCGCCCGCGCCCTACGACAACCTGGTATGTATAATGTCAGGTTTGCCGACGGTCGGGCAGCGGCGTGGGCGGCGAGTACGTGGGCGGCGTGGTGGCGCCCGCCGCCGCGCCCTCCGCGCACCACCTGGCGCTCACCATCAACCAGCAGCGCCTGCCGCCCGCGCCCTACGACAACCTGGTATGTATAATGTCAGGTTTGCCGACGGTCGGGCAGCGGCGTGGGCGGCGAGTACGTGGGCGGCGTGGTGGCGCCCGCCGCCGCGCCCTCCGCGCACCACCTGGCGCTCACCATCAACCAGCAGCGCCTGCCGCCCGCGCCCTACGACAACCTGGTATGTATAATGTCAGGTTTGCCGACGGTCGGGCAGCGGCGTGGGCGGCGAGTACGTGGGCGGCGTGGTGGCGCCCGCCGCCGCGCCCTCCGCGCACCACCTGGCGCTCACCATCAACCAGCAGCGCCTGCCGCCCGCGCCCTACGACAACCTGGTATGTATAATGTCAGGTTTGCCGACGGTCGGGCAGCGGCGTGGGCGGCGAGTACGTGGGCGGCGTGGTGGCGCCCGCCGCCGCGCCCTCCGCGCACCACCTGGCGCTCACCATCAACCAGCAGCGCCTGCCGCCCGCGCCCTACGACAACCTGGTATGTATAATGTCAGGTTTGCCGACGGTCGGGCAGCGGCGTGGGCGGCGAGTACGTGGGCGGCGTGGTGGCGCCCGCCGCCGCGCCCTCCGCGCACCACCTGGCGCTCACCATCAACCAGCAGCGCCTGCCGCCCGCGCCCTACGACAACCTGGTATGTATAATGTCAGGTTTGCCGACGGTCGGGCAGCGGCGTGGGCGGCGAGTACGTGGGCGGCGTGGTGGCGCCCGCCGCCGCGCCCTCCGCGCACCACCTGGCGCTCACCATCAACCAGCAGCGCCTGCCGCCCGCGCCCTACGACAACCTGGTATGTATAATGTCAGGTTTGCCGACGGTCGGGCAGCGGCGTGGGCGGCGAGTACGTGGGCGGCGTGGTGGCGCCCGCCGCCGCGCCCTCCGCGCACCACCTGGCGCTCACCATCAACCAGCAGCGCCTGCCGCCCGCGCCCTACGACAACCTGGTACGTGGCTACGACTACTTCTCATTTTCATTTGTTATTATTACGCGTATAACTGTCACTTCGTCAACTAAAGTGAGCTCAATGAAACGAGATAAAGAGGTAATGACAGTAGATATTCGTAAACACAAACCAGATAACTTACATAATATAACAAAAACTTAGAAAGTATAAAGTGACGAAATGGCCTCATCCCAGCATGTTGCTGGTGGCTTCCAGCGCCGATCCGATCCGATGAGACCGTCAAGTGAGAAGAATCACGGAAGGCATCAGATAAGAAGAAAAAAGACATTAAATAACATAAATTTAACAAATGGTTAAGTAGGAAAAAGTGATACAGCAAGAAGATACAACATAACAACTAAATTAAATAAGGATTATCACTGTATCAGTCCGGTGATATTTAAATAATTGTTTTACATAACGACGTTTCAAATCACTTAAAAATTGGTTTACATAATTTATCTCATTCCGTTGACCTTATTTTAGTCGTAGTGTGGCAATCTTTTAACTTCGCATTAAAACTAAAACATCGACATTATTTTTAAATATGTCTTTTCCTTGTTATATTCCCGGAGAACATTTGTCGGCAGTTTACTAGAAAATAATAATAAATAAACGCCACAAACACCTGGCAAACTAGCTGCTTTGAAAAATGAAATATAATGTGTGTATGTTTTCCAGTACCAGCTATATCAGGGCGGTCGCGTGGCGGTGGGAGGAGCGCGACAATATGCGACGAGGGCTGCGGAACCTTTCCCGCACCAGTTTGTTTCCTCCATCCTGTGCCCGCCAGCCTATCAGGTTAGTAACGCACTTATTATTCATTTAATACGTTTGCTAGTGTCTCTAGAGCCACGAAACCCCGACCGAAAACCGAAACCGAATAACAAAATTCCAAATTGGGTGGCAAACATGTACAGTCAGCGTCAAATACTTTGTAGCAACCAAAGTAGCCAAATAGTTCGGTACACCCTATATTTAGTATGGTGTACCGAACTATTTGGTCACTTTGACTGCCACAAAGTATTTGACGCTGACTGTACATATATATAAAATATAGCCGGTGAGTAGTACTTTGTTTACCGCAATAAAACAAAATTTGTAAGATACGGTCCGAATGGCGGATACTACTATTTGTCAACTATAGTAGAGATCGTTAAAAGTAGTTAAGTAGAATTATTTACTGCGTAACAATTGCGTAAATTTGTATAAGTTCACTGTTTCGATTGTATAATAAAATACGTAACATATGGTGTTTTGATTAAATGTTGAACTTTTATTTCATTAATTAATTATTACGAATGAAGACTCGTAGGTTGTTTTGGAACGATGCGGTCTGACTTATTTCGGGGGTCTATTATAAACCGTCAATATACCGTTGAATTAAGTATGTACTTTTTTGTCTCTTTCTTTTTGCTAATGACGTGAAAGGGACAAAGACAATAGAATCCAAATACTTCGAACTTGTATTAGGCCCCGCACATTGAAATGACATTCGAATATAAAAGTCACTTGAATGTTATTTTGTCTCACTCAGTGAGCAAAATGCGATTTTGGTCACTGTTTTTAAGCAGCAAATTACCCTTGTTCGAGCTGCTGACGTGAAATAGTACATTACGATACAAGTGCGAAAAATAGGAAATTCGAAACGAGTGGCGATAAATTAAAACACGACCGAAGGGAGTGTTTTAAATCGACACGAGTTGCGAATTACCTATTCGCACATGTATCGTACAACGTTTTACAGTACATATGGCCCTTTAAATGTTCGACACAGTAACGTAATATGCTACTTCTCGCACTAGTGCTATAAAGTAGCCCCATATGTACTGTAAAGTATATAATTTATTGTTAATGCTCCGACTTACATTCGCACTCGACAAAATCCACACGATAGGTATTATATTCCTACAAAAATGGTAATTGATTAGCCTCAGATTACTTTGTACTGAGACAGATTCCCTTAAGCAAGTATACAGAATACATGTTTGCAGTTCCAAGCTGATTCCAACGTATTCCCCCCAGGTGCAGCAACTAGCAGCGGCGGCGGCGGCAGCGGCCGCGGCGCACCACCAGCATGGCGTGGGCGGCGTGGGCGTGGGCGTGGGTGGCGTGGGGGTGGGTGTGGGCGACGTGGGCGTGGGCGAGTGGCGCGCGCCGCTCATCGTGGAGCCCGCGCCGCTGCCCGAGCCCGACGTCTGGGACTTCCATCCGCACCATCTGCACCACCATCCGCACAAGAGGTTAGCGAACATAACATCTTCACCATTCTCTTCTATATCTGAGCTTTCGATTTCATCGGAGAGGGAATATTCGCTCGACAACAGTTGCGTCGTCTACCGTACGATTGAAGGAAACAAATGTATCCGATCGGCGTATGGAATATTATGCCGTGAACTCGTAAAATAATGATTTCATTCATAAATGATTAAATTGAATGTATTTGACGCTGGCAGCATTAGCATCGGGCGAACAAAGCTCGAAACGTTTTTTCGTGGCGTTTTTTACATGTCGCGAACTAAAGCCAGTTGTTTACGTATATTTCGGCACATAAATGGAACGAAAAACCCTTTAAGGAATTCGTGCGCCTCAGTGGGGCCTCTACCCACATGCAAATTATTTTGTCGTGGGAATAATAGATGTCGCATTTAGTATTTTAATTAAGAACACGAGCTGGACCTAACGGTGAAATCATCAACGCATCATCATCCGACGCACTACGACTTTATTCCTATCAGACGTAAAAAAAAATACAATACTTGCACTTCAATTATGCTCTCGTGGTAAAAGTTTCATACCCATTAAAAAGGCAGAAATACAGGTATTATTCTCATTACATTGAAGAATGAGAAAACAGCCCTTAAAAATATATCCAAATATTATTTTTATAATTCCTGGATTTCTATAACATACATTAACATCCCTAAACATACTAGTAACCTAATTAAAAAACTAGTATGTTCCTACCGTATGTATTAGGAATCCTACTTACCTATAAACGTACCTACGATGTTCTACATCGTCAGGGTTGTCAACAGATCGACAAAGCAGCAGACGAGCGCGGTGGCCCACTACCAGCCGCATCACCAAACACACCAATACAGGTGCCGACCCTAATTTAGCTAGATTTTCAGTTTTCACCCACCATCATGTCTCCCTATCCCTTGAGTATTCTGTGTTCGTGATGTTGCGACATTATTAAATAAGAACATATTTCAGTTCTTATTTAATAATGTCGCAACATCACGCAAAATGACTGATATCGGATTCATATCAGTCATTTTGCGTAAAATTCCAAACGGAAAGAGTCACGTTTGGTCCGAATAATGTAACTCTAAACTCCATGTGCATTTGATGGTTTTCTCTCACAGGTTAATGAAAAAGCAGTAACCGTTTATGCGGATTAGAGTTGAATCAGAAAATTAGGGTTTCCTTTCTTTAACTTCACCGGAGAGATGTGAACATAGTTGATGTGTGACTTAATTGTCCATTATGTGTTTCTACGGTATTAAATAACTATGATTCAACTGTGCATACGCATTTGTGTTGGTCACAAATTGGTTTGTGCTAGGTTACCATTGAAAACCGTCGCCATTATTGATCGTGACATTATGCTGGTTGGGGATCTTGGCTTTTGTATCGGTATTTTGTTTATTGACGTAAAAAAATGTCAAACAGACGCGTACAGAAAAAACACAGACAATTCTAACCTATTTTGTCATTTCACTTTCATTTGTCCTCTTAACAGCTTTATAAATATAATATTTAGTTGTATTTTACTTTATCAGCTTACGTTAAGTATTTTTCCCATGTAGCTAACTTAATTTAGAAACTAGATTATAGTCAGAGTGTATTTTTGAGAAATTAGTTTGTAGATATTATTTTGTAATAATAAGCGAAAAGCTGTAACTTAACTGAGTTATTCCACTTTCTCACCATACGCGTATTCGCTATAGTAATATATGTTTCGTATTTATGTGTCCGTAGTTGAAAACGGGAGTCTGCCGAAATGTATATAGCATATAACTTATATATGCATTTTTATGGCAATAGAGAATGACACTATGATTCAGCAAAGGAATGGTATTTTTGAGAAGACAATTTTTAAATTTATATTCGTCATAATTAACCGTCTTTGAAATACATTCTACGACTATTTTCAATAAATTGACAGTACTTATTTGGGTCATCACATGCAACACAGTGATGTGTAATACATTTCAATTTTATATTTTATCATGTGTAAGCATATCTCTCTTATGTTCTGTTTCATAAAAAAAAAGTTTTGTCGCATGACAAAAACGAAGTGCAATTGGTAGTCCTCCTTCACGAGTTTCTTTTTTGACTACTTACACTACTGACTTTTAATTTAAGTTTTTAGAGCTGAAATTTGAAACCCAACTTTTATTAAATTACTATTTCTAAATATTGTGTTTTAGCACAATCGGAAAGAAAAGATTTTATAACTGATTTCACCTATCAAATACTGACAGAAAACTTAAAATGATTTTGCGACCAGTACAATTAGATAGACATATGGATTGTATACTAATGTGTTATTATGGTACAGTATGGCGAGCAGTGGGGGCAAGAAGGAGCCGACTCAGCTGTCACCCGTGAAGAAGCGAGTGAAGGAAGGCACGCCGCCGTCGCGGCACAACAGGCATACGCACGAACAGAACACGTAAGTAGAATGCACTCGTACGACGGAAAACAATAATGTTTTGCGTAATCGGATAGGTATGCAAGTAATAGTTAAAATAGCTGATACATGGATAAAAAATATTAATTGATGATTGTACTTTTTGGAGACGACTGCATATTTAACTTCGTAGTTAATTTTCGTGTTACACAGCACAGAAGAAGTGGTGTAAAGTCTAAGAAACTGTGTCCTAGAAATTGACAGCTGAAACGAATGGTGCTATACGGCGGATGGCGTATGAATTTTGGGTTATTCAATGTTGAAGCACGAAAAGGAGATTTAATCGCGAACATTTTGTTTGGAGTTGAATGTTTTGTAATAATGCGTATTTCGTGACAGAAGCAACATTGGCGGCGGGCGCGCGTCGTGGGGCTCGGGCGGCGCGACGGCGGGAGCGGGAGCGGTGGCGGGGGCGGGAGCGGGAGCGGCGGCGGCGGCGGCGGCGGCGGGCGCGGCGCACACCATCACCATCCGCGACACGCCCTCGCCCGCCGTCTCCGTCATCACCATCTCCGACTCCGACGACGACGAGCCGCGCGCCATGCCCCACAACAGAGGTCTGTCTCATCACGTTATTTATACATCTCTCAAATCTGCCAAACCGTTGATAATCGTTTGTCCCAATCGGTCATTTTAACATTTCCGTTTGTTAGAAATAAACCAATTTTAACAGGTTTGTAAGTGTCAGTTTCATGAATAAGGGGGTAACTATCTCGCGTTTCCTAATTAAGGCCACTGTAAAAAATAAACACGGTGAACTTTCGCAATGCGAGTCTACCGTTTTGCTAAATTTGTATGTATGTATGACATTACCAAAATCAGCTTCGAGCGAATTTGCTTGAAATATTTATTATCTCTTTACTTTCAATCAATCGATATTTCTAATAAAAAAACTTAAGATGTTATATAATATACAAATCCTCAGAAGGGGATACATTACACGCACTCGCCATGCAAGCGATTTACCGTCTTCGCCGATTCGTACATTACAACGAGTCCGCACGCTTGCACACCTGCGTTTAATGGTTGAAATAAAGCAGGCTATATCCCGTATTCCGTGTGTCGAAGTACTTCAGTAAACAATTTAATAGAAATGTAGTAGCTAAATGTAGGGTGAAAAGTTAGTAATTATTTGTTTATTATAGCGGGCGGTAGCGGGGCATGTCCCCCGGCGGCGGCGGCGCCCGGCGTCATCTGCAGCGCGCGCTCGCCACGAGACGATCCTCATGTCAAGCCCGAGCCGCAGCCCTGCCACCACCATCACACGGTACGTCATAACCATACTAACTTAACGTGGACGAAAACACCACATCTAATCAAATAGTATTTTATACAATCGTGATATAATGAGAGCTTTATAGGCGAGTACCGTGTTTAGGCAACGCAGCTTGCTGAGTTGCCAAAATAAGGTACGAGATTAAAATGATAAAATATACCCATAATATATTAGTTACCATATGTTTTTGGCGCACAGCAACCGTCAGCCCCGGCGGCGGCCCCGGCGCCGGCGGCGCGCGCGCAGGCCACGCCGCAGAGCCAGAAGAAGCGGCTGTTGGCGCTCGCGCAGCAGGAGGCGCACAAGCACGACCCGCCGCCGCCCGACCACCACCACTACCAGCAGGTTGGTCACTGATCCTGCTCTTAGCGCTGCGGGCACCTCACCAGGATGTACGACGAACGTGGTGACTGGTGACCCTGCTTATGAAGCCGATGATCCGGGATGCGAATCGATATTAGCCAGGCTTATATGCCATGATGAGCGGCTGTTGCATTGTAGAACGACGCCATACTTGGGGTCGAACATAAGAATTATCTGTTTTTCGATGATAACTTGTTACTCTGTATTGAAATGATCGTAAAATTTAGGAGGGACAGTCTCGAACTGATTCTCAAGATCCTTACTAAATTTCATAGATTTTGTTAGGATTTTGTAATAAAAAGTTATCGTCGAAAACAGAAAAACCGCAAATATGGCGTCGTTCCACTGTATGTTGTCGGTTCAAACTTATAAAATTACTAGACGAATTATTGAATAGACGATTGATGGCCCTTTTCTGTTATGTAGAATCCATGTTTTGACAATATTGCATTTCATTTAGAATAGGACCAGTGTAATCTCTGCCCTGATAAAAAAATACCAGAACCTTGAATATTTAATTTTCATGAGATAAAAGTTGTAGTTCCGTGTTCCCTCACAGCTATGACATTCCATTTACGTTTTAGACGGGTGCCGCCGTCCGGCCGACCAACGAGTACCAATGCAACCAGTACGTGCCGACGCAGCACAACAAGAGGGATAGTGTGAGTAAAATATCACTCACACCACTTTACATTTACATTACAATTATCACAGACTTGAAAAATATATACTGACACACAGACACAATATGTAATCCCCAAAAGAGGAGCATTAGTGATGAACTGATGAATGTTTTAAGACTTTGAACGCCATGCCTATCGTGTACGGTGTAATAAAGCTTAGTTCATATAGAATTGGGACATAATTAGCAATAATTCCATGGCGGGAAACAGTTTTAGAGTTACAGTTCAATCACCAACCTTCAAAGTATTCATGGTGAAAATATTATTTACAGTACATATGGTGCTATTTTTCCGCACTAGTGCGTAAATTAGCACATTATGTAACTATGTTGAAAATTTAAAGGGTCATATGTACTGTAAAACGTTGTACGATACATGTGCGAATAGGTTATTCGCAACTCGTGTCGATTTAAAACACCCTTCGGTCGTGTTTTAATTTATCGCTACTCGTTTCGAATTTCCTATTTCTCGCACTTGTATCGTAATGTACTATTTTCTAGCTTTATGCATTTTAAAGTTTTCGACCATGAAAATTGAGAAAAGGAGATTGATCGTGCAAAATTCTTATCGATCCCGGACGAAGACAGCTAAGTCGCTTAAGATGCTAAAAGATAGTATTTGTAGGGTCATAAAACGTTACAAGGAGACTCTATCAGCCGACAGGAAAATAAAAACTTAATCGGAGGTCTAGGACAAATAATAAGATCTTCTTGGGATAAATCGTAATTAGATGAGGTCTAATTACGATTTATCCCAAAAATTCAAAGAAACTTCTAGAAAGATAAAGATGATTCGCCTCAGAGGTGGCTATCGAGCAATAAAACAGCTAAATCGGACTGTTAAACAGATCCGTCAAGCTAAAACACTAGCTCGACTATTGTACGACCCAGTATTGACAAAATTCGAAGGTTGCTTGTTGTTGGACGACAAGACGTATTGTAAAACTCGATTTTAATCAACTACACGGTTCGAAGTTTTATATGCCAATAATAGAGGTACTGTACCCAAAAAATATAAGTTCGTGAAACTTGACAAGTTCGCAAAAAAACATATGTTATGGCAAGGAATTTATAATTGCGGCTGTAAGACGAAAAGTTTTATAACATAGTCAACAATGAAGTCGGACCTTTATATTAAAGAGTGCTTAGAGAAATGAGTATTGCTATTTATTATAACCCATAACGATCCTGTGAAATGTTGGCCAGATTTAGCAGCAGCAAAAAAGTTTTGGCATGGTATGCTAATAATCAGGCTACTTACATACCCCGCGAGATGAATCCTCCGAATTGTACCCAATTTCAATCTATCAAAAACTACTGGGCAATCATGAAAAAAAAAAACAAGACTTGTCAGATTGTCCAGGGTCATTCATTGCGCTCTACAAGAAATCAAAACGCCAAAAATGTCGACAAAAGTGTTGTGCAGAAGATGAGGGGGCTCCATTATGAAAACAGAGATTTTTTTAGATTTATACATATTTAAAATTCATCATTTATAACTTTCTTATTTTATTTACTTAAAAAAATAACAATCTTCTAGTGCGTACCAATTTTATATGAACTATGCTTTATCGTGAACCTTGTCGGAATGCACGAAGAGATTGAGGCTTGTAGTGTATAGACGTCTTCAGCGCTTACGTCATGGTGATGTCACGGTCAGTCGAAGTTAGACCGGCGAGCAGAGCGGTCGTACCGCGTGATGTTTGTATTGGCGAACCGTTGGAATTAAGATCATCGTATGATTAAAGTACTGTAAATACAGTACTTTACAGGGCTGTAGCCGTGCGCGTCGGTTGACGTCTTTGGCGGTCACAGGGTTAAAATCGGTTTAGTAGATTATACATATATTCAATTGTAGTAGTTTACGGTCGTAAATTGTGAAGTGGATTAAAATATTTTCGTAATGCTAACCAATTTTAATACAAGAAATTAACCATGAAATGCCAATTAAACGAATCAGATTTAACTAATCCACAATTAATTAAGAATGAGCACGAATATTACGGATAAAACTACGTACATAATTTTATTAACAGGAAATTTATTTTCAATAATTGATGATATTATAGGTTGTCTACTGCTGCCAAATAAACGGATGTATGTATTTACAAATAAGGTTGTACACAATACAAGCCTCCTAGTTTGGCTGGGTCTCTTGGCAACGTCATCGGTCGGCGTTTACACGGTGCCTGTCCACTGCGGCAAATTGTAACCGTCATATAAAAATGCAATTATTATTCCAGACGGGCGGCTGCCGCGAGTACACGAGTGGATCGGCGGCGACGGCGGGTGCGGCCGTCGGCGCGCCGCCCGCGCACAAGCAGCACGCGCACGCGCCGCACGCCGCGCACCATGCCGCGCACGCCTGGCACCACCACCCGCACAACCACTACAAGTCAGTGTACACCACTATACCCCGCCAGTACACTAGCGGGCACGCCTGGCACCACCACCCGCATAACCACTAGAAGTCAGTGTACACCACTATACCCCCGCCAGTACACTAGCGGGCACGCCTGGCACCACCACCCGCACAACCACTACAAGTCAGTGTACACCACTATACCCCGCCAGTACACTAGCGGGCACGCCTGGCACCACCACCCGCATAACCACTACAAGTCAGTGTACACCACTATACCCCGCCAGTACACTAGCGGGCACGCCTGGCACCACCACCCGCATAACCACTACAAGTCAGTGTACACCACTATACCCCCGCCAGTACACTAGCGGGCACGCCTGGCACCACCACCCGCACAACCACTACAAGTCAGTGTACACCACTATACCCCGCCAGTACATTAGCGGGCACGCCTGGCACCACCACCCGCATAACCACTACAAGTCAGTGTACACCACTATACCCCGCCAGTACACTAGCGGGCACGCCTGGCACCACCACCCGCATAACCACTACAAGTCAGTGTACACCACTATACCCCCGCCAGTACACTAGCGGGCACGCCTGGCACCACCACCCGCACAACCACTACAAGTCAGTGTACACCACTATACCCCGCCAGTACACTAGCGGGCACGCCTGGCACCACCACCCGCATAACCACTACAAGTCAGTGTACACCACTATACCCCCGCCAGTACACTAGCGGGCACGCCTGGCACCACCACCCGCACAACCACTACAAGTCAGTGTACACAACTATACCCCCGCCAGTACACTAGCGGGCACGCCTGGCACCACCACCCGCACAACCACTACAAGTCAGTGTACACAACTATACCCCCGCCAGTACACTAGCGGGCACGCCTGGCACCACCACCCGCAAAACCACTACAAGTCAGTGTACACAACTATACCCCCGCCAGTACACTAGCGGGCACGCCTGGCATCACCACCCGCACAACCACTACAAGTCAGTGTACACAACTATACCCCCGCCAGTACACTAGCGGGCACGCCTGGCACCACCACCCGCACAACCACTACAAGTCAGTGTACACAAACCCCGCCCATCCCCTCGGCCATCAAAATCCCGGAATCCACCCTGTACTGCAGCTGAGAGCCTGAGCAGCTTTACTATCGGTATCGTTTCGAGCGACGGCGCCATAACCTTTGGCCTATGCTCTATCAGATAGCGCCATTGTTTGATGTTTAACAAATTTAACTGCTGCACAGATATGTATCTGTGAAAGAATAAGGATCAACGTCTAATGGCGTTCAAAAGTTTCTTATCATGTGTCAAAAGATGGCAGTAAATTTACTATGGCTACAAAGTTTACTTCGACAATCCACCTCTATTTAAAATATTTTCTTTTTTCAATTAAAATGGAAGAGTTTACAGTTCTCATATATATTAAATCAATGTGTGAATATTTTCAGAACTGGTAGCGGAGGCGTCCTGTCGCCGGCTGGAGGGGTGTCTCCCGGTTACTTACCACCGCCTCTCTACGTGCCCACTTATCATTATCACACGTGAGTATTCCCTTATTGTTGCATTATAAGATGATATGATTTTGATTAAACAACTACTAGATAAGAAATTGTTCCGTAGTTTCCGATTAGTAGTTACGATTGTGTTCTGATTTTTGTACGAGGGTGAATGAAAAAAATATTAGAATTGCAAATTTACGACACCTCTTTACGCTTCCTTTTATTTTTATTATTAGGTATTATTATGTCGTCAATTATTTTTGAAGTAATTGGATATAATATAAAATATTTTTTTGGATATTTAGGAGTAAGTTGGCATTGATGCTTTAGTCTATTCCACGGCTGCTTACTGAATTGCTAGTTTAAAAGAGCTGCTAGCTGTAAAGATGACCCCCGCTTCGGCCGGCCCTCCACCTCAATTAACGAACAAAACATTGAAAATTTTAAACAATGGTTTTAGAAGACAGTTGAATCAGTTTTAAATATGGTAACAAATACTTGCGTTTGGGGATTTCAAAGAGAATCCCATCCTTATCTATCTGTGCACTTTTCATCGGCTATCCGTACTAGCCAGACTTAGTTCTAACTAATTTCCATTTTTTTCCAAAATTATCGGAGGCGATACGTGGAACTAATTGTGATGACGATAACGCGGTGATGCCTGTGGTGGAGCCGTTTTTCGAGATTTATACGAACAAAAAAAAATTAGATGGAGTAATAAAATTATAAGCAAAAAAACCGGATAAGTGCTAGTCGGATTTGCTCACCGAGGGTTCCGAACTTTTTAGTATTTATTGTTTTAGTGGCAACAGAAATCTGTGAATATTTTAAATGTCTAGTTATCACGGTGCATGAAATATAGCCTGGTGACAGACGGATGGACGTTTTACCCTTTGGGTAAGGAACTCAAAAAAGGAAATTTTGTAGAATAGTTTAAAATATTGTTTACAGTACATATGGGGCTACTTTATAGCACTAGTGCGAGAAGTAGCATATTACGTTACTGTGTCGAACATTTAAAGGGCCATATGTACTGTAAAACGTTGTACGATACATGTGCGAATAGGTAATTCGCAACTCGTGTCGATTTAAAACACTCCCTTCGGTCGTGTTTTAATTTATCGCCACTCGTTTCGAATTTCCTATTTTTCGCACTTGTATCGTAATGTACTATTATGACCCTATTTCTAAGAACTTTTAAATTCCCCTCGTAGCTTTGATTGCAGCGGAATATATTTGATCAAAATCAAACCGTTTTATACAGTTTGTGTCTAGCAGACTGTAGTTATTTCATTAAAAAAAAATTTATTTCCTTAAAATCTCAGTGTGCCGTTCGACTCACCAGTAGAAATCGATACGACATCAGTACCGCTACTGAATTTGCTCGGAAGCAGGGATGCGCTCCACTTCCACGCCGTCGCGCCAATCAGCTAGAATCTAGATAATTAGACTTACACGCCAGACCCCATACTGCGTCGATGCTCTCACTCAACAAGTTCGGCCCTTACTGCATGTAATAAAAAATATTTGTTGAAACTTGAACTTTAACAGCTGTTAATAGAGTTGAATATCATATCGGGCATATATGGCTTCGTATACAGTAAAGGATTAGGGAAGGGCCTCAATATCTATGCATGAGTTGGGTACATCGATAATAATGTAGAGATGTGATTCCAGCGGTGGCGTCGGCGGCGTGGGCGCGGTGGGCGCGGTGGGCGGCGTGGGCGGCGTGGGCGGCGGCGTGCCCCCGCCCGCGCACCACGCCAGCGCGCGCCTGCCCGCCTACCTGCAGCCCTACTCGCCCACCTACCTCGTGCCGCAGCACCCGCCGCAGCACCTGTGGTACACCGACTGAGCGGCCAGCGTGCTGGCCGAGGCGTGCCGACCTCCCGCCGGCCTGTGGGCCCGCGCCGACAGTACTGCACCGCCCTTTGTCGCAGCGACGGACCCGACGTTGGCCCGCGTCGTACCCGATAAAAATGCGGAGCCGAGGAGAAACTATATGTATATTCCTAGAGCTTTACGTGTTGGCTGTACTTTCTTAAAATTGAATATTGAAGTCGATTTTTAAGCTCGCCGTTGACGAATCAGATATTAAGTTTTTATTTTCAAAAACAGATTATGCCGAGTTATTTAATTTGTTTATAAATCATCATATAATTGAAATTATAAACAGAGTTCCACCCGTGGGGGAAGGGACGACCTTCTTATTATCGTGAGCTGTGACGATAATCCCTTCGACTCTGCATTGACTTTGCCGATTTATAAAATTCGCGACTATTGTTCGCTTGTAGTATGTTCGATGTTTGTGACCGGGTGTATTCGACTTGGTTTGAGTAGAAGTATATTATTTAGTGGCGGAGACCTGTTTGACGTAGATGTATTGTTGTATTGATTTATTTTGTAACGATTATGTTTACTTGTGTACGCGCTAGGCGGTAGTGATATACCTAGACTCGTTTGTTTATCGCTGTATAATATGGATTGTACATTTTGCGTTATTTTTTTTTTACTAAGATTTTGCCGGTAAAGCGGAGAGTAGGTTGCATTTACTAATATTTTTACTGTAGACGTTTAGTTGTTTGTACCAAATCATTATAATGGAAGATGTATTCGTGATTTAGGGCCCTGCCCCTTGGATCCGCTTCGGAGGAAGCGGTTCTCGACTCGACTGTATTTTTAATTTTACGTGACGGTGGTTTGTCAATTATGGTTTGATTTAAAATTAAAGCAGTAGCGATTGGTGTTTCGTTACGTTTCATATCACGTAGTCGCGAGACATTTACGCTGTTTACTACCTGTATTCATATTAATGGGATTTTATAATTATTATGTAGATATTTACGTGTGGGCGCGGTGATGGACTACTTGTATAGCTTTAGAATCATAAATTAAACGAAATTAAAATTATCTAAGAATTTTATATAAAAAAAAAACTTTAGTACGCACTAATAGGTAAACTATAAGTGTTATATGCATGTATAAATCACCTTAGATAGAAGAAAAATTAACTATTCTTTAATTATAAAAAAAAACTAATGCAATTATTTTACGACTGCAATCTTAGTTTATTCGGATAGTTTAGTGATGCTTATTCGATTTGCTATCAAAAGACTGGGTGTTTCAGTTTTGCACATATTACAATGTACACTGCGTCTGGTCGGGTCCCATTATGTTTATCACTAGTTTTAATTCCCGTGTTCCTTTTCCGTATTGAGGTTCGCTCGTTTTAGACCCAAATGGTTGATGGAACTGAGATGAGCGTTGTGCTAGCCTCGGCCGGGCCGCAATCATATTAGTCATATCGTACAAGTTTCGTATTAGCGTTCGAATCGGCCCGGCCGCATGGCATTTTATCGCTTATTAGTCGTATATTTTTTAGATTGTAGCCTAAGTTTTATTTACATTAATAATCAATTCTAATCGCGGTTTCTTATTTTACTGTATTTTAATTTCGGTCACTGTGTTATCTAACAGATTTATTTCGTGACGAAACTACAATGTCTATATTGTATTTAGAGTTTAAGTTGCTGCCCGACAATAATGATTATGTTTAGTTTTATATCCTTACGGTTGTAGTTGCTATGGTAAACGCGTTAATTTTTATTTTAATCATTAATGACATTTGCAAACGGCGTGCGTTGCACCTCATCGTCCACGAATTTAACTTTTAAAACTATCAGAGTCTGAAATTGTTACCTCAACGTTTTCTAGACTCTGCTTCGAACTACACTTATTTTAGATTTGATACTCATCATCATCCTTCTACGGATGTTATTGAGTGTCATATTGAATCACATTATGTTTATTTTTACTACAATATTTCAATATAATTTCTCACCTATTCAGCATATAATTCTGTATCTTAAACGTTGTTTGTCAAAAAAAAAAAAAAAATAATAACAAGCCAATTTTTTTATCTCGTTTCCTTGAAAACTCTTTTTTTTTTTAAAGAGGCAGTTTAAATATCTACAGATTTCGAGTCGTCATAACTTGTCTTGCGATCTGTTGTGCTAGACCCTCGATAGCCTATGGTAGTTACGTTCTTCGCTTGTTAAAAACAAGATAGTATTCATATTTCTCTGATGCTCTTGTATATGAAGTGAAAGACGTAAGTACGTTATGCAGTGGACGTGGATTGCCTCGCACGCCGAGTGCCGCTGCTGTAGCAGGCGAGATTGTCCCGCGGAGGCGTAGTCAATGATCTCTGTTCGTGCACTCGCGTGCCACGTGCACATTATAATAATTATATTCAATACATAATTATGATATGTTATTTACCCGCGACTCGCGTTCTACGCACGCTCATTTGCCTCACATTCTTCTGATTTCTACTACTAAGTCTTTTTATCGGAGTTTTGGGGTTTATTTTATAAGTATTTTAACTGATGGAATGTTAACATAAAGTTTGTAATTAGATCATACAAATTGGATGTAGCCGTATTAACTTGACTTACTTAGTTCGTATATGGGGCGCATCTGACGCGGCATAGCAACAGCGTTTACTGTCCATTGTGGTTCTGTGATTTAACTCATTATTATATTAGTTCGTTGCAAACTGATTATTGTAAATTTTGGGTTGTTGCAATAAAAAAATTGTGTATAAAATTCCATATTTGCTAAGCATCTGGATGAGGTCATGCCCCGTGTATATGTATATTTAGTAGTAGTATGGTTTCATCATAACGCCTGCAACTTAGTGCATGGATTATGCTCCGTTTGGTATAATTATTTTGACAATAATTTATTATCCTATTCGACTTATTGCAATGTACAAACACACTAGTGTGGGTTGATGACGGTCTTATGTTTGATTATATAATAAGTAAGTTTTGGTTGCACTGCGGCGGCGGGCCGCGCGGCCGCCGCGGCACTTCCTCTGTGATCGCCTCGAGTAGCGTTAGCGGTGAAACTGTATCCTAGGATTACGTTTGATTTTAATAATTTCATGTAACAATTAACTGTGAGTACCTCAGGGTACGAGCCGAGAGCTAACTCTGTACAATTATGGGTATTTTTACGTTTTAATTTAGCGTTAGGGGCTTGTTCAACACGAGTTGAAATGTTTTAACATGTTTTGAATTCGATAATGGGAAATCAGGGATCAGTACTGATGTTGCTTAATTTTATCTTCAATAATCACATAGTTATTATAGAGCAAATGTAAATAAACATCCAGATATCCCTTTTTATTTTATTTTTATTTTGTCCCGCTCCCGGTCCTTTCCGTTGCGTCCTTGTCCGGGACGGTCCGCCGGCCCGTGTGCGCATTCGCAACTAGTTTATTCGTATTAGCTCGTGCTGTGACGTCACACACCACTACCCACTTGTCACCGGCCGCCTGTTTCACAAACACGATTGTGACAATGTTCCACGTTGCCCATAAAACACAGTATATCCCCGGGCTGCATTTATTTCATACACGTTTCTCACCAGTATGTGAAATGGATGGCTGAGTGAACAAGCAGCACTGCCTTGTATTGTATAGGTTACGACGGAAGCCTTCAGCCTTGTAGCTAGTGGCGTGTCACAGCATGGCTTACTATAGTCAATAGAATGGCGGGCGACGCCAGAGAGCTGCTGTCTCGACAATAACCCAGTGTCAGACAATAATCATTCTTATTATTTGCCGGTTAGATGACTTTTTAGTTCGCCCCTTATTAGTGTCCATATTATATCAATGTTTATAGGTCCTTTAATATCTAGGGTTCATAGTTGCCTAGTGTTCCGCTAAGATTTCAAAATAAATGGCTAGATATAGTGCCTGTTTTGAAACCGTAGAATGGTTTAACTAAGTTTCCTTTTGTCGAATAGTTTGGTTTAAGGATTGTGTAATTGTTTCTTAGTTTTAAACCATAATACCTTTCTTATTATGAGTAACATAAACGTGAATGTCGGCAATTCTTCATATTATACTTGAGTCAATATGTCGGCAAAGTCCACCCTTGTATTTTTTGTATCTTTAATAAAATAATATTTATATTAATCTGAAATATAATTAGTATCGTAGGATTCATATCATTTGAGGATAAAGTATTACCTCAAATTAATTACATTTTAAAAGCATTTATTTTGCGTTTTACAAGTTAGTACCACAACGAAAGGTTTAAATTGAAAGATAGATGTATATTTTAATGTGGTAGACAACCCCTAGCGTAGTGGAAGTATTATATTCTGTGGTAAACGTAATGAGTGGGCGTGAGAGGTAGCGTACTCGTAGCTGCGACTTCGTGTAGTTCGTTAACTTTAAACGTTCGTCTCCACCGACTGATGCCCTCATTACTTGATGACATGCTATTACATAATACCGCAACTTTCTATGCGAACGTTAATACGCACGTTTTAAATAAATTACTATTTATTACTTAAATAAACGGAATGCTTAAAGATCTATAAAATGCGGTGTTCGTATAAGGTTTTTTGCAATTTTAAATCGTCTTAATGTCTCAATGTGCGCACTTTTGACGATCTTTCATATAATGGTTAGGATAGTTGAATTTGTACGTAACGTTGTTAGTCCACGGCGCCTGAACGCGCGAGCAGGCAACTCCTCTCAAAGGGTGGTGGGAACAACTCTATACTGGAACTTACTATAAGGTCTCCCTGGTAATACTGAAGTCTGAGTCGCACGTTATACTCTAGCTAGTGCTCTAGTGCTGCTACTAGGCTCTATTTTAGCATTTGTACATTGATTCGATATCTACCTAATGTGTGTGATAATAATAATAAGCTTTTCAACTAGTTGAAGTACAATGAATTCTATGATTAACTTATAGGCCAATGTTTATAAACATTATTTTTACACTATCTAAAGTAAATGTGATTTTGTCTGTAGGTTAGTTTGTAAAGTTTTAGATGGCTGCAGTCCAGTGCGTCGTTTTCCTTTCGCAGCACAATAAACTCGGCCGTCCGGCTGGTTTCAGTTTTAACAAACTTATCAAAGTGATTTAAAGGTGTCAGCGCGAACAATGACGTCAATTGTATATGGAAGATGTACCAATGTAATGTACCATACCATGAATATCGCCCAGCTTTAAACTGTCGTATAACTTAGACGATGTTAATATATTTGTACGTAGTCTGTGGAACGCTCTCGCTAATGTTTTGCCGTCCATTCTTATACGCGGCGAACGCTGGACTGCTTTTAATGTTCGACGTAACGTAATATTCGTTCTATAATCGCATACTTCGACACCAAACCGACTTATTAAAATATAGATGTCTAAAATAATTTTATAATTATCTAGAGCTTATAGAGTGGGTAGGGCCGTCTGTAGTCTTACAGTTCGGTCTCGTTTCTGCTGCGAACTGTCGCCATACAAAAGAATTCCTGGGAGTTATCAGCAGTGAGGAGGCTTTTGAAAAGGGATAACTAGTGGTAGCCAGCTTCTTAGGGTCTTTATTCGAGATTTGTATAAGCTATGGGCGTAGTGTTCCGCGTAGGATACGTTCTCGCGAACGTGCGGGCGACTATAGGCGACATGCACACGCTTCGAATATAGGTACCTTTGTAATTTAATAGGCCAAATTCGATAGGTTTAATTGAAATTACAAACATTTTCCAAAGTGAGGCTAACTAGTTAATAAATCTTTTGTAACAAGAAATTGATTCAACGTCTCAAAATATTAAAGAATGTGTCTGGCTAGTCGCTCGCGCGATCGTGCCTCCAACAAACAAATTTAGATGGCACCAATTTCTAGATTTCTTAAATAGATAATAAATTTATTTTACATACAATGTGATTTCGATGTCCAAAGTTAATCGAGATTTGCTGTCTTTATTACTCTACTACTTTAACGGCCGGGGGTCCATTATGAACTTCTAAAACTTTAGTATAAAATCTAACTTTAAGTATATCATTTGTATACCCTTGATACAGGTATCTTCATATTGAGCTGCAGTGTGGGGGTTCAGGATGGACCCCCGCGATACTTGTAGTAATCAGTGTTTCGGTGTAGCCGATGTCGGCCGTACGACATACCTACCTATTTATGCTAGACTATAGTCCCAAATAACGTAGAATTATGACCAAGTTAGCAAGTGATTTAAATATATCTTCAAACACAAATATTATAATGTTATGATACGGTTTAGTATAGCACCGGTTACCGGGGGACATGAAAGTACAAATTTAACGCGCCCCCCGCGGTCACGCTTGTTGCCGACTTCTGGCACGGTTTCAACACTGAAATGAACCACTGCTGGTGATTCAAGTCGGTGGTGTACCCTTGTGCCAGAGGTTATCTTCGGAAAAGGGACTCCGAGCTAAATGTATGGACTCTTTCCGAAAAAACACCTGCCTTCTAATTTCAATAAGTGCTCCACTAATCCCTTATCGTGCTTGTATACGATTTTGTAGTGCAAATTTTAGAGCAATATTTAAATTTTTAGGCAAGGTTGATAATTAAATCAGCCCTGCTGCGGCCCGCCGGGCTTTTTTAGGTGGCCCGCCAGGTGATGCTGGTTTAGATACATAACCTTGCCATATAACCAATTTTTTTTTCTATCTTTGTGGCCCCCATAAACAACGTGTATTTATTATGTATACTAAAAGGTTAGTCACTTCACTTGGTCGGAGCAATGCATAAATTTCGGAGTCCCTTTTTCGATTCGGACACTTCTCGGACTCAGAGAATGATGATTCAATACAAATCGTTTCTAAGTACATATTTCAAACGTTAATAAATGTTGTAATATAAAGTAGCGGTTACAAGTTGTTTTACGATTTTCACTTTTTTTTGAGCATTGAAAGACTACCTAACCTTAAAGTGCGTTCATATTACTTGTCTTATTTATTAAGCATGGCAACATCAAGTAAATTTAGCTGGTAAGTTTTAAACTTGGTTGCGCAGTTGTAATTTCTTTTTGGAAACTTTAAAACATTTTTTATTTATTTTGTTCTTATGGAATAAGACAGGTAAGTGTGAGCGCAATATGTATTGAGATAATCACTTATTATATTAGATTCGTGGTAGCATAGCTAAATATCGGTGACAGGATCACGTTTTCGAATTAAATCGTAATTTTATAACAATTGATGTGCCTAAGTGTAATATTCTATAAATGTAAATAATTAAATACTTAGTTACTGTATGAGTGCATATTATTAACTACTAGAGGCAGAGGCGTTCCGATATCAATGTATTTGTGGCTCTGGCCCTCTACCCAACTTGTAATGTTTTGAGACAATAACTCCTCTTTTCGATTATACTTAACTGTTGCTTTAATGTAAATCGTATAAAAACGGCCACCGATGTAGCATTGAGGAAAATATACCTAAATAGATAACTGTGCTTTCAAATTATCGGCGTTTTCATATAAAACTAAATAATGCTACTTCGAGGTCGTATAGTAAAGTTTTAATCAAAATTATTCATATTTTTAAAATTGGCTACGATATGATATCGATCCTCGTTTTAACCTTACTGCTACTCTTTTTCACTAATGTTGTACTGACTAGCATGTATTTTGTTAATCAATTAAGTATATCTATAATATTATTTCCAAAAGTAATGGCTGGAGTTATTAAAAAAGACTAGAACTGATTTTCAATTGGGTCTGTGCGGAAACAGAAGTTCTTTTTCAACTTGACTCTAGGTAGGTACCTATTTTTACCACTCACAACGACACCAGTAGCTGGCAACACTGATGGCGAAATCTGATGTGCTGCCAAATTTATCTTTGTATTCACTTCGTATTATCATTTCATTGTTGATTTTATAATGATTATTGATTACCTAAGTACCTATAAATTGAAGTTTTTTAACGTTTGATTGAATCCTGTAGAAGTTCTCGAAGTTCAAAATACTCCTCCAGCACTTTTAGGAACAATATTTAAACTATGTTTCTAATGTTTCTACCTGAACTTAACTTTTTCCACGTATTGGACACGTAGCTCCGTCTAACACTAGTTTAGATATTTTTAAATTGTTACAGCACACAGAAGGACCTTTCCATTTAAATTATAGTCACCGTTTCATTGGGATATTTATGTACCAATAGATTTATAAGAATCGGTACCTTGTAGTTTATAGCGCCAGTGTCGCGCTTGGGTGTACTATCGCCGTGGTAAAGAGGTACAATTCATCAAAATATGAAAAAGGTAAAATTGTTACTATCTAACAAATTGGCAACACTTGACACCAAACTTTTGGGGATTGTCAATGTTGCCAATGTAAGATTTTTCTCCTCAAATTGCCGTGCAAGATCATCTTAACGAGTTATTTTTATTCATTTTGGTTGATTTGTGCCGTTTACCAACTGCGGTATATTTATAGATATCGTGTATCTCTGTATTGTATCACCCATAACCGCAGTGTACACGATCGATGGGTAATGGGTAGTTGTGTAGACTTGATTGTGATATCAGTAAACATTTTCATACGAGCATCCAACTAACTCTTTCATTTCTAAAGAAAAGATCCTGGTCCTCCTTCAATTTTGGCTATTAACCCCAGCTTTCACATTTTTGAGTTCTATGTTTTAACGTTACGTTCGTTAACCCTTTACCAGGCCAAGGGATATATTTCACCCACATCTTATATCGGTTACCGTAGTCAGGTTTTAACTCCAAACCACCTACAAAATATTTTGTCAATCCCTGAAAATATTATTTTATGATCTTCATTCACAACACGCTTCTAAATTGCGTAATATATCTTTGGCAGCCGTTTAAATTCACTTGAATGCTAATTTCAGTAAACTACGGATAAATTCGAACACTTTTCATAATTTCTATGAAACAGAAGTACATAGGTCGAACAATTTTTTGATATTTTGTAGATTTTGAGTGTTGAAAGCTAATGTAATCGGAAACATTGCTAAATATTCATGCATTATTGTGTATGACCAGAATTAGGATGTGGGTTGACATTATCCCATGGCCTTATTAGAGTTTAACTGTGTGGGAGCTATATTTCCCATGGCCCGGTAAATTGTCTTGTCATGTCATAAAAACTCACGTAAGTAAGTGATTTTTTTTCAGTGATTGATATAATGTTTCGTAGGAGATTTGGAGTTAAACCTTGACTATTATAACCGATATAAGATGTGGGTGGAATATATCCCTTGGCCTGATCAAGAATATAATAAGACAAAATCTAGTATGACAGTTCATTACTTAGACAGGCGATGGGATAACCTTAACCCACATTTTTATTTCTGGTTTAAAGGAAGATCTCCGACGTTCATAAATACATTTTTTACAAGGCGTTCAATACGGTTGCAACAGCATATAAAGTACGTATTAAGACACGCTGGTTCTTCGGGGCCTGGTAAAGGGTTAATATCCCTTTGTCCAAGGAATTTGATAGTTCTCTTTGGCAGAGCCATATATCATATTTAATGCTAAACGCACAGTTAATGTTATTATTGCAACTCGCCCATGTGATACCAATTCACTTCGTGGTTTGTTATTGGATAGGAGTGGCGTCGGTTTTATTAGAATAGAAATGCTCAGTCTGATAAAATAATGGGACGATAAGAGGAATAAAACAACAAATTTGCTGAATCAAATAAGCTTTCTTTTAACTAAATTTAAGTATTATACATTAGACAATAATAAAATGGAGCTCATACATAAACTATTACACATTATTTATATAGTGTTGACCGAATGTTTACAACATATATTGCTCGGCTCGTGATAGTAAAGACCATTTTCGTAAATTACATTGTTCCCGGAGTATTAAACTCTGGTTTACACAATGAGCTATATTTGGCACGGACTAACACTTATTGCCTCTGCAGCTTCATGATACAGTATTATGTATTATACATAAAATTATTTTTTTGTGTATCCCCTACAAAACACACAGCCCGCGTCAATAAATACAAGTGAGTGCACATATGTACAGTGCGCGGGTCGGTCTCTTCCCTCCTTACACTTACGTTAACATCAGTCGATATTTACATTATCGTACAGACTGACGGACGGGCTACTGACTTCTACCTACAGATATCGGATAGAGGCGTCGCCATATTATTAGCAGAACTGAGGTTCATTCACAGGATTCCACTACATTTTGGGTATTTCTGTTGTTGCTTGTTTTTTTTTTAACTGGTTGAACAATGGCGACGCCGCTAGCGATATCCGCTCTTCTCAGTAACCCCTCCAGTTCCAACATTCTAATAAAAACATTTTGATGTATTAAATTGTTTCTCAAGTTCTTTCAAGGCTCGCCAGGGATACGTTTTATGCAGTTACCATCGGATTTATATCCACTGCAGTAACTTACATTATTTTAAACAAAAAATATTAAATATGACAATTGCATAAAGTAAAATTATGTTCTGAGATCATATTTAATACATCACAGGTGTTAAAGAGAAAATTAAATTAAAATTATGACATCGAGGGGTAGGACTCGATTAATTCGATAGCGAATAGATCGGCACCGCGAGGGCGAGGGATCGTTCGGAGGCCGCTATGTCCGGCGCTTCTTGGCACATAACAACATCCAAATAGACATCCAACAACAAAACTATAAGTAGCAAACATTTCAGCGTAATCCTGTGGACGGAGGCTCTCTAACTCCAACCCATGCGTACGAGCAGCTCTAGTCCCGAGATAAATCCGACACACCCAACATCGACCGTTCATACGCATGGCTGTTGGCAGAAACGTCTGGGCGCAGGACCACGCGTAGACAATTCATAAATTTTAGAACAAAATCGAAATAGTCTATAAACAAAGTCATAAAGTTAACGAACACCTAATTTTCGAAGTCTTCTTAAAAACATGCTTGCGAGCAGCATTCTAAAAATAATTTAAGGAGTGTTCTCAACTTTGTCAATAATTCAAAAAGTTCATTATAAATTTCATTTCAATGTTAGTCAGACTGTGTCGAAAAACAGCTTTGGCTAAAATGCAGTGAAGAAGGCACGGCTGCTGCCGTCATGCCGCCAAAACTATTCCCTAATACATTATGTATAACCTTTAGAGATGTTCCCGAATCTTAAGTATTTATGTAAAATTTCGAATAAGACACGAAATAAAATGGCAATCGTCTGTCTGTCTTTTGTATAGTTTAGAGAAAGCCGCGGCTCCTCGACCTAAAATTAACGAGAAATAATTTGTACTTTGATAAAGAGCCGCGGCCTGGTGCGGTCAGTGGGCTATGGACGCGCCGGCCGGCGTGAAACGGAACTAAACCTTTATATCCAATATCATAAAAAACAAACATCAATATCTATAATTATAAAAGATATAATCCATTAAAATACAACAACAAAACAAATATACCGCTAAGGATGCAAAATAGGAGTACAATGCGTTCCAACAAACACAAATACTCAAACAGTGCTGAACGCAGTAAATAATAATTAAAATTGGCAATATAAGTCTTATTCTGTTACAGTAAGGTAACAAAATCATTTCACATTGAGTATTTGTATTTCGACTATATCAACTATTGCTTAGTTACTGTGCTGGCTGCTATGAGACACTTTAATGTAAAAGAGGACATTTCCTACGTGTTTTCCACAATTTCAGAGGCGGAGGAAAAGACACAGTAAACGTTATCTTTTAGAAATGTAAATGCATCGAATATGCTCGGAGGCTAATGGATGGAAATTTTATTTCTTCCGAAGCTTCTTAGCATTTTCAAGGCATTAATCTACGTTGTTGTGACCTACAGGGATCGATAAGACACGTGACACGACAAAACGACAAGACCTTAACGTTATCCGGAAAACCTTATCGTAGCCTACCGCTAAATCTAATATAACTTAATTTACTTGTCAAAGAGATCATAATAAACTTACAATTAAATTGTCACATAATAAACATTGCCCATGACATGTAACATTATTAGTAACGAGCTCATCGCTGATCGTCGCTCCGTGACAGGCATGCATTGAGCAAAATATTATTTGTGATGCAAAATGACAGTGTCTAGGGACAGCATAGTATATATTAATGTGTTGCCTACGTTAAATCATATACATAATGTCTGAAACTATCTTACAAATTACTTAACATTATTATATTGTTCTCCACAATGCGAATCGACATCAATAAATAAAAATAAAAATTAGACTTGGACTGCCGCGCAGAATTGAACTTCAAAGACATGATTGGAATAGAAAAGCTGCCTGGTTTGAGGTGCAGCCTGGGGTTGTGGTTGTGTGTGTCGAAGCCTAGCTGGGGCGCTTGTGGGTCTGGCTGAGGCGGGCCACCTTGGGCGGGCGGATGTGCGCGCCGTGCCCGCACTCCTTGTGCGCGTGCGGCGACTTCTTGCTGGCCGCTGATAATCGCTTGCGCGGCTTCAGGAAGTCTGGAAACAAGAGAAAATTAACGTTTAATATTGCATATAGACAACCGATGCCGTTTGGAATTTGAATATTGGAAATATATTTACAAAATGTAATCCTGCTTGCAATTGGTTGCGCATGATCGCCTCTCGAATAATTCCGCAAGCAAGGTGGACCAGCAAATGTCGTTCGCATAAAGCACAAGTTTTATGACGCTTGTTAACATTCGTCGTGGACTTACTTCTTGCATGAAATTAGTCGTTAAACTGCTGACGGGACTTTATGGGGCCGAAAAAGAAAGACTCGTAAAACCTGCGGACCTTACAACTTACAAACATTTGACATTTTTACGACTCTATCCATAAGGGGCAGTAAAAACTAGCATTATGCACCGGAATCTATTCTCCGATAATCCTTTAGCGGCGACACCCTTTGTGACTATTTCTAATTTTGGAAAAATATGGCCTATAGCCATAAAAGTTTATGGCCTTTTTACTACTGTTTAATCTGTATTTATAATGGAAGTCTGTGAGTTACTGGTGTGAGAAGGAAATGCGTCTTAGTTTCTAAAGGGTTATCCGAATTAGGAATTCCCTTTATCGCAGTGACTTAGAAAACAAAACCAATCGTAAAATGTTAATAGAAACGGTTAATAATAATAGTATTTAAAATTGAATTTTGAAATGGTCGTTATTTTTTACGATATCAACCCGCAACATAAACTTCGAAACATAAACGGCTCTCGAATATCCCGAATCGTTGCCGATGAGACAGACGCGAGGCATGGTGGAGTTTTAACTAAGTGGCCAAACAAAAAACAACTTAGCAACAAAACGCGTCCAATGAGAAGCAAGGTCGTGTGTATTGCCAATACGCGCTGCAAGACGCTCAGACTAACGTATCTTATGACAATCTAACAAGGAGAAGATAAGAATCTTAGTGCTTGCATAGGCTCAAGTTTTTAAGCAAGCAGAGATACCTGTAAATATTAATCATTTATGATTTTGATAGCCAAAAGTGTATACATATGAAACTTTATTTTGCAGTTTTGGTCAGGAAATAAACACGAAAATTGGAAACTGAAGTGCTATTAACAGCGGGAAACAGGCACGTGTAAGCGTAAAGAACGAAAGTATAAAACATGCGTGTATTTAGAAAACCTTGAAATCCTTGAACAGTTAGAACAATGTGACGCACCAAGTAACCTCTGATAACGCCATGTCAACTATGTGAAAAACCGAGCCTTTCGTTTTCGCACATGTCAACTCGATGAAGGCTTTTTGGCGGGAAGCGATCTGCTAAATAATTGGCACACGTTTTAAGCGGAGCGTTAGTAATAAGAATACTATATAAAAAGTGGACGCGTCGGTTGGTGCAGTCGGGAGCCACTGACGTCATGCCAAGGCCGACAGGTCCGCCGAGGACTTCCCGCCAAATCAACATAACAACACACCACGTGGCTCTACCAGGCCATAGCTGAAATACTAACCTACATTTGGCATTCACTAAACCTAAGTGAAATACCGCCACCCTTGTTGTGGAAAAGTGTTGGTTACTTTCCTGATCATGATTTTTTTGGAAAATATAAAAACAAGTAATTTATTTTCTTTCTAATTTTAGTAACATATTTACTGTATGATATTGAGCCTCGTGCTAGAAATATAAATACTATGCTCAGGAGTTGCGCTCGGAGAAAATACTTTCACGACGTTGCGCAATGAGTTTCCCGCCAAATGCTCAATGGAGCGTTTCGCGCCATCTTCTCGCAAATAAGCTGACCGGTTTCCGGAGTATTTTAGCACAGTGTTACGTATTTGGTCCATCAGTAAACGCTATTTAGTCGGTTAGCCGACGCGAGGGTGTAGGACGTTAGCGTAAACAAATTGGCCTTGAAGTCGCGCGTGGTCTTCGAGCAAACAACTCACACATTGATAACCCTATGACGAGTGACAAGTGCTTCTGCTGCTCGTATTATTATTAGATAGGATATTTGGACGAGGAATGTATAACTTCGGCTCGTCAACTGATATAGAACGCGAGTTCGAACGTTTAACGTTTGAATTAGGGAGTCAGTAATCGTGTCGTCAACAACGTGTACCAATAACGGCGAAATAATATGTTGTTTGAAGGTTGCGAGCGCATTAGTTACGCTGTTTGATTCGTGTTTCATCATTGCCGGTTTATCACGAGTTATCAGGCGAGCGGATAATGCGCACAAGTTTCCATTTCGATAACATTTTCAAACGTAAAGTTGTACACAACGTAGATTTGTTTTTGATACCGAAATTTAAAATTATGCGTTATCTTATCACTAAATTTAATAGGTTACCTAGTGAGACAGGAGTCGAATTTGTGTGTTTAACTCTAACCTAATGGCTCTACAGTCGATTGTTTCCACAGACAGAACATGTTATTTGAATACGGCGACGCGAGTTAGTTGCGTAGAGGCGCGGTTATTTCTGTCGACCTAAATATCTGCGCGAGCGCGCCCCGGACACCTAAGAGCTTCGTATTCACAGTATTGGTTCTTGAATCTTGTTTATACTCAGAAATACTTTAAGGCTGGCGGCTTTGACGCCAGGGTATAGAATTTAAACATCGTAAGAATAAGAAGTACAATAGGACTATGAATTTTAAACGATGCACTAAATGCAGACCACGTCCGAAGGCCGCCTGATGCTCGCTGCATCCGTCATCTGACACCAGCTGAATGCTTGATGCTTTGAGAAGACTACAATGTACATTATTTATCACTATCTCTGGACAAAATAACTCAAGTATTTTAATAGACGCTGCCTTTAGTAGGTTCTGCGTGCGCAACGTTTTGCCTTTCTCTTTAACCGCTCGCCACTCTCATCTTGCATTCATGCGCTTCAACGTTGTTGCGATTACCTCCCTATTGTATTTTATAACAAGTTAGATTTCTCATCCGAGATTTCAATTTGCAATTAAATAAAGTAAAAACTTGTTAGATGTCAACACTTAAAAATTAATGCCAGAGGGTGATTTTGAAAAGATTTCGTCGAAACGTCAGAAGTGTGTTGAAGGCTTGGGCTTTGATCCGCCGCTGCGTCTAGTGCAGGAAACAACGCCACGTGAATAGATAATCTCGTGTTGGGCGGACAATAAACGCATTGTTTACGCTTTCCAAGTGTCGTCAAATGTAAATTGTTGACACTGGAAAGTAACCCATTGTAGCTTTGTGCGCATGCCGCCGTTTTTATTGAAGTAAAATTACGAAAACACAGAAGAAGCTAAGGTGAAATGCCTGGAATGTTTTCAAAAGGTAAACTGTTGCGTTTACGGAAATTGGAGAGCGTGCCACAAAAGATATCGTGCGGTATATTACCAAAGTTGCCCCGGGTTCGTGGGAACGGCCTCAGGGCACGATACTCCCGGGAAAGCGGTTGCCGGCTCCATATCAACCGGCCCAGGGCTGAGGTGTGTGCACCTGACTTAAGGTTCAGACCTAGCTATTAAGACTACGCATCAAATCAGAACCGCTTGTTCCAAGCTTGTATTAAGCTAGACGACGATGCATAACGAACGCAAGATCCTATTGGTTATGCATAGGTGTTTCAGCTTGCGCCGGGTGCAAAAAGAAAGCATAGCCAATACACGTGTGAGTACTTACATGAGAACGCGAGCGTTTATAATAATGATAATGTTTTTTATCGTGATTACTACTCGCTACAACCGCGGCTGTATACGTTTGATAAAGCGGATTGAATGAGTGCGTAAACGCACGGTTTGATATCATAGCACGTGATTCCGCCGGAACGATAGACGTGCCCACTGCCTACGCTAGACGCATTAGTATTTTGGAATTCATTGCAGCATAATAAGTGTTCTATTAAATCTGCAATTAAAATATTATACGAGACTAGTGAATTCCTGCCTGAACGCATCATGAATCATAATCTGTTTTAAAGTTTACAATTGTTATATGAGCGTTATATGCAAATCAATGGCAATTGCAGGTTTGGACTTTGGAGTGTTGTTGAGAAAAATAGCGATTTCGCCCGTTTAAATATCTTGAAACGTTCTAAACAAGTCTAAACAAGATAGGACGCGTCGCCGCATCATCTAACTGGTACCTATAGTTAGTGAATACATTCGTCGAGGACGGGACGGGCGCGGATTTGTCAGGCGCCCACGCCGGCCAAACAGGTTGCCTCGGCCCTAGCGCTCACCTTTTTTATTTTATCCACGATAGGGCTGCCACAGGCCAATGCAGCTGCATTTCTTTAAACGGGAAATGGGCAGTAATAACGCAACAGCGAGGCGCATTGTAATTGCGAACCAGTTCCCAAATATCTAGGTCGAGTGAAAGGCGAGTCCGTGTCCACGGCGCGTTAGCGGATATACATTGTGATTGGTGCCTGCGACTCTAGTACAGGCGCAACCCTAGGGTCCTAGCACAGCTCGAAAATAAAAAGAGCAACAAAAACTGATCCCGCGCACGGCGTATAGCCCGTACAGCGCATGTGTATAGTTGTTTGGGCTCTCGGCTACTGGTTTTGAGACTTGACAACCTAAACAAATAAGTGACACGCACCCAGGTAGCGGCCATTGTATCCCGCTCTTAACATTTGTTAAATATTATCTGATATCGTTTAAATTGCGGTCGATGTCGGATTATTTATGGCTCGAGGACTCTTCAAGTTTCTTCGGCGACAGTTTTGTTTAGATGTGTAAAGAGTTGGATTGTTTTGTTTTCACTGACGGCGTCACGGTCGAGGCAGGAAATGGCGTCAGTTACTTACTGGTGAGTCACTCGGCGCTTCCAGGATTTAATTGAAGCACGTCGATATAATACAACATTATTAATACATAGTTGCTTTTCCACGGTCCCTTCAATTCATTCCGTTTCTATCCCAAATTCGGGCACCTATTAGCTGAAATCTGTTACTGGACTCACGAAATTACTGGTTCCAAACTCAAATTACAGCTCAGCTCTAAACCTACCAATTGAGTGGTCTAGACTAAATTGTTCGCGTGTACATCGCTATTACAGTGATCTAATCTTCTAAACAGGATGTCCAAATTGAACGTTATACAGCGTTGAGAGTATTGAATTAGGACCGAGTTTTTGTACTTTTTTGTAACATGGCGACTTCAGTGTGATTTTGGGTTAAATGTTATTTACCGTAATGATTAGTGCTTTAAGAGTTTTGGGATCTATTTTACCTAGGTATTTAAGTTTGTAATTAGTGTTCGTAAGCAAAAAGTGGCAGTTTGAGGTGGGAGCTGTGTGAAAACGGCCCGAGTCAACAGTAGAGCGTGGATGTCAATAGTGTGGACGTGTAAATACTTATATTTATATTTACACATGACACAACGTGACAAACGTTTCACGCTGGAAATAAGAAATATGTGCAGTTTGTAGAATAACTGTAATATATTTTCCAATACGATTTAATTTAAACTAAAAATTGAGAATAAAAATGTAAGAATATTACTTTTGATTTGGGCTGGTACATATACACACAACCAGTCAAGACCAAGGTTACGTTTTAATAGGATTGGCATACTATCGTCTTTTGATTGATCAAAAGATTCGACCGCAACAAAAACCTATCGTAATTAAACTGTGTTATCGTGATCAAAAAACCGTTGCGTAAAATGCCGGGTCGTGTATGGAGACTAAGTACTGTGAAAGTAACCATTGTTGCATGTCGATTGACATACTCGCGCAACTCATGGTATCCATAGCTTGACAATGTACTCGTAAGTCGTAAAAGGAATTTTTCTGTACGGTTTTTACAGCATAGCATTAAGCATTCACATATGTTTCCCCTTGGTTTTCTAATAGGAAATCGTGCTCCTATATGGATTACTTGCCACTGCTTGCAGCCAACAAAATAATGGTCTCTTTTTTTCGTGTTCCACGTAGTAACTGATGAACTTCATTTTTTTTTCAAAACTCATGAAAGTCATTTACGATCATTAAGACAAAGTAAAGAGAGATAAAAATAAGATTTAGAATCTCGATGCGCCGGAGTGCACGGAGGGCAACGAACCGCGTCCATCTTGAAATTATTCACGTGACCTCAATGCATTATACTTTATAACTCTTTATTTTTATGGAAGTAGAAATGCTAAATTTATCGTGAATTTAACATTTAAATTTTGATAACGAATTTATTACCTGAAACTGTAGGTTAAAATGTAGGTTGATGACTGCAAATTAAATACAGCCGCTAAAATTTAGGTCAATTTTAAGCTAGTTAAACCAAATTGTTAACAAAGAAAACAAGGCTATCAGATTTCGAATAACTAACAAAAAGTTTCACTTGCTGTACACGACTATTAATACTAATTTGTATCGTGGTGCACTAAAGTTTTTTACTTGTAGATACCTACAATGGTTGATTTGATTGCATCAGATCTTTGTCTAAGAGAGTTTTTTGAAGTTGAAATTGGATAACAGAATTAAAGTATTTTTAGTTTACTAGAGTAGTAATTAAATTAAAAATTAAAATGCTATTTCAACCGTTTATTTACTATCCTCCAAATATAAAAAAAGTGATATGTTCTTAATTGCATCTTATTCCGTACCTAAGAATAAATGCAGTAAGTGCGTTTCAACGCATAGAAACTTACTCCGTATATGCATGGACGCTAGACGTGTCCTCCGGGGCGGTTCGTTCACCCTGCGTCGGCGCAGGTGCTTAGGTAACGTTACGACACAAACCAGAATCGAGGCAATTGCATGGGAGCGGCCAATTATCATAGACCAGCGAATTAGCTTGCAACTATGTACTACAGGACCCGGTGACATAGCAAGGGTGGTTTTGTACTAGAACATTACGTACGCACATAAAATCGGCATGTTTTAGCTTTCCACATAAAACCCTGCTGTTTTAAACACTTTGTGGTTGGTCAGCATGAAATTGCTGAAGAAAAAAAACTGCAAAAAATATGTATCAGTTGTGAAAGAAATATATACATGTGATTTTGCATTGAATTTATAATTATTTATTTGGAATTTGTTTTCTGACAAAAGGCAAAAATTTTTGCAACCAGTATAATAAAGATGTAATTAGAAATAGTACTTCATCGCCTTTGTACGTGTAGCTTGAGAACTTCGTGTGTATAAAGTAGGTATACCTACTCAATATTCTAGTCAATGCTGTCAATCACGTGTGCCTTTTACGCAAGGCTGCTACTGGACAATCTTCACGCGTTCTGATCCAGTTTGCTATTGTTTTATAAACATGGGAACGACGTATCAATGGAAAGGTATAATTATCGATGTGTAGAAATCACATTGTTGTGTAGTGCGTTAATGTATGTCTTTAAAAAACTCGCGCAATGAATGATGCATGATGTTAACATTAAAGACCCACTGCTGAGATATTAAAGATGATTGGAGAATGACTATTAAATAAATCGAATGTTAATAAAAGTCATGTTTTTTACCAAGCCCCATGATTTGTCCTGCCCATTTTTTATAATTCGGCCATAGCAAACAAATCACGATCGAAAAAGGTCCAATAATGTATATTGATCTCGACTACTGTGCTGTGTTACATTACAATATATTAAGGGTCTTAAGAGGCCACAAGTGCCAAAGTTGTTAGTATTCAGGCGTCTAGATCTCAATATTAAAAACACCTACATGCCTGATATTCATATACATTAAACTTCAACATATTTCCTTCAAACTGGTAAACTTGAAAACACGATTAGTAAAAAAAGCCTCGATACTTTTATTTTTCAAACATTGCCCCTTTTTTACATGTTTTTGGTCGGGAAGTCGAAACCCTTGAGTGTTTAAAAATGATTCTTAGATTAATAGTTGAGTAATTACTAGTTCTTTAATCTGGTAAAAGCTTTCTCTTATAAATTTTGTAGTTTAGTTGTATACAGCAATTATCTGATTCGGCGCTTACGCCATGTAGTTTGAGGCACCCGCCTACAGTCGCCTTCTCATGTTTTGCGTGTTCCGGCAATTAGATCTATCTCGCTTTCTATTTTTAGAACAGACTGCGCCGAACTCATTGCGCGACGGATGTGTGTCAAATTTTCGCTGGTCATTAATTATTGCGTTTGTAAATACGTACACAAATTGTTAAGCTAGTTGTAAAATATTTTCGTTATTTGTGTTTTGTGTGAATATTTCTATTGTTGGTGTATGTAATATATAGTTTGTGTGTCTGAATTTACAATGGGTAAAACCCGTAAAACAGGGAAAAAACAACATTTAAAATATTTACGGGAAAAAGCCCAGAAGATGAGAGAAAAAAAAAAAGTAAGTACATACTTATTTGTGGCTTTCCATCATAGAAGTATCCTTATTATTCATGTGGAATAAGGACCTTTCTAACAGAATTTCTGTTGAAATTTCAGATAAAAAGGACCTTATTGCCCTTAAAGCATAAGGACCCTTCTGTATGGAAAGTCACATTTATCTAACACGTAACGCATCGAACGGAATGGAGTCGCTGTTATTTATGCAAAATAGTAATCATGGGTAATGTTAATTATTACGTTACATGTTTATTAACGTTTTTAAAAACGTAAAATAAGAGTGAATACTAGTTTACACATTTTATTTTATATTGTTTTATCTTGCAGAAAAACTTCCAATACTTCATCTAACGAGTGGCGGGCAGAGACGCCGCCATTATTTTGGAATTTAGATGACGGGTATGTATTTTTTTTTTATGGTAGAGGAGGCAAACGAGCAGACGGATCACCTGATGGTAAGCGATTACCGCCGCCCATGGACACCTGCAACACCAGAGGGGTTGTAAGTGCGTTGCTGGCCTTTAAGATGGGAGTACGCTCTTTTCTTGAAGGTTTGAAGGTCGTATCGGTCCGGAAATACCGCAGGCGACAGTTCATTCCACAGTTTAGCTGTGCGAGGCAGAAAGTTCCTGGAAAAACGCACAGTTGAGGACTGCCAACCATCTAAGTGGTATTTGGCTTAAAACACCTTATAAATTATTTCACCTTAACTATTCACTATTTTTTTATAAATACTAAGGTGCGTAATGTTAAAACTGAAATTTTTTTTAGGACCGTAAATTTTCTGACAAACCATCCAGAAGGCTTACAAAACGAGGAAAAAGAAGTTACAGATTTACAGTATGGACACAAAGGGTAATAATCTCCACATAAATATGTATATATATATATTTATATTTTTATCAATTCATGCATATTTTAAAACTGAAGATAATGATTCTATGTTTTTAGGACGGAAAAATGTTTGTCGGAACATTCTGAAATCATTGAAACAACTGACAATGAAGAGCTTGCCGATATACAATACGAGTTCCGAAGGTAATGTTAATTGTGATTATCCTATAATACGGATTATTTAGTCACTTACCAGTGTTCGTAACTTAGACATGTAATGCAAATTACGTACTAGCCAACATATCAGGTGACATCGATTATTCCTTACACAGCTAAATTACGAACATTTGCAAGTGGCCGAACAATCCCTATATGTGACTGTACTTTACAATAAAAACAATAGCTTTGTGTGTCCATTGACTGTTGTTATTAAAAGAAAATTGGGTACTTTATTTTCAATCCTTTTTTCTTTTTAGGTTTTCTCATGATGATGATAACGAAAACATAACCGGGGGCCCTGATGAAAGAAGAATCGTAGATTTAAAACATTTTTTAACTGAGTTGAAAAGCATTTCCTCCCATTCAAGTGCCTTTGGATGTGGCATTACCAATTTACAATTAATTGGAGAACACAGATTGGGACTTTGTTCAAAATTAAAATTCAAATGCGATATGTGCAACGTGGAACTTTTTATAAATACTTCTGAGAATGCTCCAATAGCAAATCTCAATTTGAATACTGCCGTTGTTACAAGTGCCGCTACTACTGGTGTGGGATATACCCAATTACAAGAAATATTTGCATCAATGAACATCCCGTTTATGACAGAGCCGTTTTACAGGAAAATAAACGACCGAGTTAGCGAAGAATGGGAAAAGCTAGCCACAGTTGAGATGGAAGCAGCAGTTGCTCGCGAAAGGCAATATGCTTTAGACGAAGGCAGGGTTAACAGCGACGGAATACCTGTTATAGACGTTATAGCCGACGGCTGTTGGGCGAAACGAAGTTACAAGAAAAATTATTCTTCGCTGTCGGGCGCTGCTGCTATTATAGGTAGAAAGACCGGTGAAGTTCTGTTTCTTGGTGTAAAAAATAAATATTGCTGCATTTGTGCTCGTGCAGAAAATAAAAAAGTAACACCAAAAGAACACAAATGTTTTAAAAATTACTCAGGTTCTTCAACCAATATGGAAAGCGAAATATTGGTTGAGGGATTTAAGCAGTCTTTAGATATGTATGGAGTAATTTATGGAAGAATGATTGCTGATGGTGATGCTTCGACGTATTTAAAGATTTTAGAAGCCCGACCTTATCCACATCATACTGTGGAAAAAATTGAGTGTCGAAATCATCTGCTTCGTAACCTGTGTAATAAGCTCGAAGCCTTAACAAAGGATACCAGATATAAAATCCAAGAAAGAAAACTGATAAATTTGCATAGGATAATGGCAGTACGGAAGGCTATTTGCGCATCTATAAAACATTTGAAGAAAAACAATGACACAAAAACAAAACAAATAAATGACTTGTATTTTGCCATTACTAACTCCTATAACCATGCTTTTAGTAATCATGCAAATTGCCAGGATTTCTACTGCCAAAGTGACAAAAAGAGCGAAGACGTCACTACGAAACTCCGTAACACGCCTCTAGAAATTCAGATCAAAAATATAATTGGTTCCACTGCAGCCAACGCACGCAGTCTTATTGAAGACGTTGACAGCAATCGATGTGAGCAATTTAATGCAATAGTAGCCAAATGTATCGGTGGCAAACGGATTAACTATTGCCTTCGTCGATCGTACCAGACAAGATGTGCAGCTGCAGTGGTGTCTTTTAATTCTAGAAGGCCGCTATATAAATTGCAGAAATCTATGCTTGGCGTGAGTCAAAAGTCGAACTCAAAACGACTCGAGATGCAGAAGTACAGGGCAAGTAATTGCAGACGTAAAATTAAGCCGCGAAGAAAAGTTATCTTTGAAAAATATCCAAATAAAGATAAGAATTACGGCGAAAATTGCTTAAAGCCCGATTTACCGCAAGAAGATTTAGAAAAACTAAAAGAATCTTTTCTAGAAAATTTGGATAAAACAGATGAGGAACGAGAAAAAATTGAAAAAGAAACAATCCTGCAAAGCAACTGTAGCAAGTGGCTAGAAATGCGACGGAACTTATTGACGGCATCAAACTTTGGAAAGATCATTAACAAAAGGAGTAGTACGTCCGCTAGTATCGTGAAGGCTTTATTGTATAAACAGGATCTTTCCGCAGTGCCTTCCATCCAACACGGCAAAGCCAATGAACCAATTGCTCGAATACAGCTAGAGAAGCAAGAAAGTATCAAAATTATGCCTTGTGGATTATTCATTGATAAAAATAATCAGTTCCTAGGTGCATCTCCTGACGGAATCGTGGACGAAAACCGTATTGTAGAAATAAAATGCCCTTTGTCCGGTTACAGAGACACACTTGAAGAAGCCATAAAAACTAAAAAAATTACATTTTGGAAACATTTAAAAGGCCAGTTGGTAATCAACAAAAGGCATGAATGGTACTTGCAAATACAAGGACAGTTAAATATTACAGGAAGGATGGAATGTATATTTGCAGTGTGGACGGGATCAGATCGGCCGATTAAAGTGGAGTTCATACAACGTGACCATAAGTTGTGGAACGAAGTCATGATACCTAAACTCCGATTGTTTTACTTAGAATCTATACTACCAGAGTTGTTAGATCCCAGATACACACGGAATATGTCTTTAAGAGGTTGCAAATCTACTGAAAGCAAGAAACAAAAAATAAATAAATGAATGAATTATTTAGATTGTCTTTTAATTATTTCATTTTACCATTTTATTGGCATGATTTATATGTTTACCCATGTCAATCCATTTTCTAGAAAAAAATAAATAAATAAATAAATATCGGGGGACACTCTTACACAATATTTCAATTAAAACTTTCGCGTTTTTAACGCATATTAAATATTACAAAACATATATTTTAAAACAAAAAACTACAAAACACATAGTTGCGATATAACGATTATACCATAGTTAGATTCTACGGGTTTCATTGTTCTAAAACCAAAGCGAGCGGGCGCGTTTTCTCGGAATATGGTCTACGGCCCGGCCGCGCGGTCGAGTTGAGCCTCGCGGTGTATTGTAGAGGGGAGCGGGGCGTGGGGTGCGAAATCGCTCTAGCCGGCTTGCAATTGTGGACTCTTAATGAACGCTTAATAAGTCGGCGGATCAAAGCGCGTACGCATCAAACGTGCCGGTATAGGACAACAAAGTACTTAATGTAATTGGATCAGCCAATAATAGCCCATATTCCCTACCCTTAAGATCGACAACAAGCGACTTATGATTGCGGTTTAGTAACCACTTGTACTATAGCTACTAACATACGCCATTTTGGAATAAAAAACAAGTGCCATCTTGGTTAAACTCTAAAAAAACAAGTGAAGTGGTAGTGCAATTGATAGCCTCAAGGAAGATGGTGGAAACATGTGCGTGCTAAGATTGAAAATTTCTGAAGCGTCTTAAGATAATAGTTTTTATGGGTATGGGTGTATGTAATTTACTCGTATTTCAGGTGCCTATTACTCTGTTAATAGTAACATGGCTCTTTTTATCATGCAACTTCAAAACTTGGTAAAAAAATACAAAACTAAAAATAAATTAGTTTTGCAATGCGGTTGTGCTTATTGCATATTGTATGTACATGCAACCAGTTGTCATGGCGTAAATCAGAGTGGCTGCTACCGGGCCACGCAATTAAACGCGCTGCCGCGGGCAAGGGCGGGTTTATTATTTTTAGCCCACGTATCGACACGACTGCGAAAATATTTATGGAATAGCCCCTTTCTTATACATCTATAATATTTCATCATGATTTAAAAAGGCGACACACTCACAGTAGTCAAGAAAACAGAAGCAACTTTTTTATCCAAATCAGATCAAAATAAAATTCGGCCGATGCCATCACGAGCGCTCGGACACGCAAGGTGCGTTCCCATGATCGTTAATATTCAAATTTAAGATGAAACGGCTTTATAAAATCCAGAACAAAATCGATACCCGCAATAAAATAATATAATAAAGACACGTAACGGCTTAAACGGTACCTAAACAACGTCAAAGAACAATGATGCCATTGTAAGAGATGCATAAAGGAGACAAAGGTGGAAACTTGTCGAGATGATATTGGACAGCTTCTGAAGCTTAAACATCGGTTTTTTCTGTAGTAAACACAATCGGGCGCTTTGTGCGTTCGACCTCAGGTCACTCCCAAGACCTCAGGACCAAATTTACCGCTATCTCAGCGTAAGGAACAATGGGCAAGAAAGGACGGGATTACCGCGAGGGGTGATGCTGCTAAGTATTACACCAACAATAGATACAAAGCCTGGTGTGTGTTTACCCATGAATATGTGGAATAATGCACAATGGCCGGTGCTATGCTAATAGGAGTAACAGGTTCACGCTCTCAAGATAAGTCTTCGTGTGCAACGAATTCGCGTTTGAAGTTAAATCGTGCATCTGAAAAATTGCCCTACGTTGTAATCCCGTTTATAAATGGTGTATTTAGACGTTTCTGCTAACTGTGCTAGTGGGTATTGTTAGGCAAATTAATGAATTAATTATGCTCGCGCGGCGTGCGAGCGCATGAGTACAGCGACAAAGGCATAGCTTGAAGACAATAAACAATAGCCTATTGATTGATTGCAATCATAGATGTCGTGTTTCGCAATCTAGGTAGTGTCTGTACATTTCGAGGAATGTTGGGTGGGTTAAAGTCTATGTCCTAAAAGTGTAGCCCACCCTACTCATAGTGTTGTGTTCCTGTCGATAAGGCTGCCAGAACTCAACGAGGGTGTGGAGTGTTAGGGCCGGCAATGCCCATGTATCTCCTTCGGAGTTGCAGGCGTACATAGGCTACGGAGACTGCTTACCAACAGACGGGCCGTATGCTTGTTTGCCACCGACGTAGTATAAAAAAAAAAAACGAACAGTTGCTAGTACACTTGAAAATAGTAGCAGAAGGGATGCTATACCCCCTGAACAGATGGTAAAGAGTCATGGCGACATTTGGCAGGCTATTCGAGCAATTATCCGTGTAGTGACTTAGAAATCCTGCGTCATCTGTCCACTCCGGCGCAGCCCATCTGTGCTGGATTAGCGCACGTATTGGGTTGCGCGACTTGAGCGCTTGCGTTTCACACGATAGCTTCCTTATAAGACTAGTTTCTAACTATATTCCAGAGCAATAGAGCGCAGAAGGTAACTATTTGTGTTATGGATACATCTATATTCAGAGTCCCGTCCCTTTTGATCTAGCGAAGGGACGAGGAAGTTTACGACCACTTGACATTACTATTAAAAGGCATAAAGTGCTAAAGATTGCGTTATCGTAAGTGCAAAGCGAGCTAAGTGGCAATTATGCGGTTTCAGAGCTAGCGTTACGTAAAGCGTTACCGCAACTCCAGACGAAAGCTGCCATTATGAGGTTACCTCAACTGTGTAAAAACGGTATCGGACAGGTATACATTTCAACAACAATTTATTTTAGTATTAGTACATTATTTATGTAATTTAATCGGCTAGTAAACTGTGAATCTTTTTCAGAGCATAAAACAGCTCTTATACTTGATTTTGTTTTACTTTTTTATACTGATGAATCGCTAAAATTGTCTGGTCATTCAGTTCTTCAATGACCGGTTGAAGGCACACGATCTGGTATGATCACCACGGTCACGCGGGTCTCAGACCACACACCGACAAATCCCGACCCAAAAAACCTAAGATTCCGGTCACGCTTCACTAATTAACCTTACGTGCTGTAAACTTTATTATTCCTTTAAAATTATAATAAATCAACTATTTTTAACAGCTCATAAAAACGACAATGGGGAATTTACTTCAGTTTTTTAGCATTATAATTTTTACGACCTTAAGCTGGTCTTGTTCAGTTCTAACAAGATTTTACGACAAGGCCTTTCGATTTAAATGTGTAAAAGTGCTGGGAATAAATACAATTGGTCAAGCATCGGATCAATGATACAATTAACGTAACAGCTTACGACTGTTTTACGATATTATTATGCAGGTAATATTCACTATTTTACGATCGAGTTGACCGGTAGATATCTGTATGTACCGGTCACTTGTGTGTGAAAGTCAGATAGATCATAAAAGCAATTGGTCAAGCGTTGACCGTTCAATTATTTTACGACTGCGTCTCGATTTCAGTTGGCATTTTGAAACGTGTGAAAAGGTAGGGTGCATGGTAACTAAAACAGTATAATACGGGGACATAATGTAAGGAAATTAAGTTTTATATGTTGGTGTCAATGATTTTGTAGGTGTGATGGTAGATTCAATAATTAAATAAGTACCTAATAGCTAGTCAAGCATTGAAGGTTCGTGTAGAACCGTAATTTCTCCGTCCATAAGGAAATGTGTCGATAGTTACGAATGTGGGTACTTTATTTGTTACTTTTGTTCGTTAAGCAGTTAGCGTACGCCGAACGTGTGACGAATGGGAATGTTGTTAGCGGTCCTTGCAAGTAGGACATGCATGATTTATATAAATAAACATTATGTACTTGAATGCTAATAGACACTAATTAGTTTAGTACTTAGATCTAACATACATTGCTAACTATTGATAAGCAAAATATCACAACAAACTTCATGACATTTCAATATAATTCGCGTGCATAATATAACGGAATTTAGGAATCGTATTAAATTTAAATAATATTGTATATTGGTTGTCTGGAAGAGATCGCTTTTTAGCGATAAGACCGCCTGTTGTTTACCTCTTTATGTGTTGTATTATTTGTACTGTTTCTGTATTGAGGTGTGCAATAAAGAGTATATTTGTATTGTATTGTATTGTATACACGATAAATTGCAAAATACGCCAAATAGTTACCTACACATATTGCAATGGTAAAAAACATCTTATCGATACGCGAAGAAAACCGATAAAAATGCAGCTATAAATAAATTCACACCGGACCTTTTACGTGTGTAATGTATGATTGTTTTGCCTAGTTTAATGAATTCAGTTTAATATGCAGTGGTCATGCAGATATTAATCAAACGATAGTGCCGTGGGAATGGCGCGGACCGAACGGACCAGTTTCTCGCGAATGCAAATCTGCAGGCCTCTATACGCAGCTTGGGGGTTCAAATATAGAAAATATAAGTCTATGACAAATGATTAAATTATTCTACAATCACCTACAACAATTGTTAAAGTGCATTCAAAGTATTATTTTTTGTAATATAATCATAATATCGTGGAGTAAGAAATAATATGTAATACCTACTTATAAACATGTATTGAATAATACGTATACGTATGAGATACATGGAAGTCGGAAATAATCAATTAATACAAATCCAGGATATTACATTCCACAGGAAAATGCATTATATTTATCTACTCACATTACAACAATAATATTAATATAAAAACGTCATTACGTCAGCACACAATACACTACTGTTAAAACAGTTTAAGACTGTAAACAATGAACATTCACATAATATTCACGATCTGTAAGCTGTGTTTTAAATAGTTTAGCATATATTAACAAAGTAACAATTACACTCTAAAGCTTCTCGCATCGATGAAACTTAACTTTAGTACTATTGTCTTTATTCACTATTTGCATAAGAAAAGTTACTTACACTGTAGGCAACCCTTTGTCAATTAAAAAATAACTGAAAATAATAATTGAATGCATCAAGTTTATCAAGAACTTTTTGTCGACCAAATAACCATAACCGTTTTTAGTCGCACTAATAAGACTTATTGGAATTTTCAATAATACCTATATTTTATTGAGAGAGATAGTAAAGGTAGGAAATTAAGTGTCTTGTTGTTTTAATAATAGAGGGCAAATGGGAAAAGCAACGTAGCGTATCCTGTACAGTGGTTCCCACAAATTAAATCTCCAAAAAATCCTTTACACTAGGGGAGGGCAACCCTCTATTAATTAGAGAACCAAATAACGCACAAATTATATGGGAACTGATTTCACTTGCACCATAAAAACGTTTGTTTATTAATTTAAATATTAAGTGAAGCGATTAAATTAAGTTCCATAAAATGTTTTGACAATGGCAGCTAAAATAGGCGTTCGGTTCTTGAACAACTGACATTTGACGATGACATTATGATTCAGAATCTCAAATAGCACTCGTGAGTTTAGGTAAAGCATATCATGAATGCTAGATTCGCTTGTATAAGTTGCACATGTTTTATAATAGCTGTCAATATGTATATAGCTGTACGTCTGCTGCACATACGCCCTGTCGCTCTTGGCGCATGGCAACCGATGCACGGTGCATGAACAATGCACTCTGTTCGCAACCTACGCTTGATAGCTGATAACGTACGTGAAATCGCTTTTTGCAACAGCATAAAACGCCACTCTATTTTATACGCGATAAAGTCAGATTTAGAATGTTGCCCTAAAATTTCAGAACATCTGTGTCAATAGTGTCAGATTATTCTATGATAAGACTATCATGGAATAATAAAGCGTCTAGTTAAATATTGTTATCTTTTACAAGCTTAGCTGAGATGTGAGGTAAGACTTGCGAAACGTGTTTACTATGTTTTTTACTAAGATCGTCATAACATTTGATAAAGTCAGCAGTGTCACTGACGTTATTTTGTATTCTCCACAGGCCATTTTTGAATACACACCTACCCTGTAGGGTAATCTATCAAGGCTTCTTATACAACCTGTCTTCAAACAGATCCCTCTGAATTGGGACAAAAACGCAACATTCAATCCGATCTCCCCATCGTCAATACGCCGCGGGTAACTCGGCATTGTAAGTCATTGTTCAATTATAAGGGCGACAATCCTGGTCTTTGACCCTTGCCCCGATTCTAACGGCGTTTGCAAAAGATACGATATCAGACAAGAAACTTTTAAATGAATGGAGTACCTACCTACGTCCAGACGGCATGTCTGTTACGTCATGGTATCGTTCGACAATGTTTGTGTGAATCATTGTGATTTTTGTAAAGAACAATGTAATACCTATTTACTGTCGATAAAGGTCTAGAAGCTAAATATTCCAGTTTATTAAGCGACGACGATGCTCATTGACTCTGGTTGATAATAATCAAATTAAATTCATTTCTTCAACGCTTATTTGCAGTCGCTTTGTTTGAGGGTAAAATGGTACAAAATATTGTAACAATTAATTCTTCTGTACTTACACGGAAAAAAACTACAAAGACATATCGATAGATAAACATTTAGCAGATGTAGCAGAGCTATTAATGCCGGGGTGTAAAAACAGTGGCTTTGTCGGCGCGGGCGCACGCGCTTACGTCTTGTTCTCTGTGCGACCTACCGCACTGCCGATGACGTACTGCTACAGAAAAAGCACACTGTTAAACGGATTTTTGATAGCAAGAGCTTTGAGATTAATCTAGAGGTTAGCTATTTCTGAATGGAATGTCTGTTATATTTTGGAATAGCAATTCTAGTGCATAATAGGCGCTAAATGGTAGAATCCAGCTGATGTTTTCTGTACAATAATAAATACCACATATAAGTTTAGAATAACGTTCATCGAGATTTTACCACTTTGCAGATATTGGTTGAAGTAATCCACCTTGAAGTCGTGTTAGAAATCAAAGCTAAAGACGTGATCTAATAGCCTATTAATAGACTTAGAGCTGAGTCACTGCAATTGTCGAGCCCATGCGACCCTCGAATCCATCATCCTGACCATTATAACCTCAATTAAATCCAATTTGCATAAAAGCAGCCACTAGCCCTATTCTTTCTTAGAGACGTCACCACCTTTGTCCCTACGTAACCTACTCCTATTGAAACTGGACAACTTAGGGCAACAATAGGGACAGTTTGACCCACAATGACCATGGGACAGTCGTTATTTGTGTATTTTGAGCAATAAACACTGCTTTTTATGCGATTGTGAGCGCAGTTTTTGTATAAAATTTGAATCTCAATGGCTGAATGCACATTGTCCGTTGGCGAGCTCGTGGATGCAATCTGCAGGTCAGTTTATGCATAATCATTAGATATTACCGAGGCGAGAGTAACGCGGTGGGAAACGCAGTGCGTTTGGACTTTGGAGGGAAAGTGATGCTGACTGACAGGTGACAGCTTAACTTTTTAATTGCGAATAGACCAGCAATGTTACGCGTTCTGCCATTGCACTACAAGTGGTACTCCACTTACGTTTATGTAACGTTTTACAGGTTACACATTTAAAATAGAATTTGATGTCATTCGGTATAAAAGATTCGGTTAGTTTCAGATCGTGCCGACTCGCTGGGAAAGAGTATAAGCGTCAAAGTCTTAATCCTACATCAATGCATTAATCGCTCGCGTTCTAAAGCCTCTTTGTAAGAGCGCTTAGCGGCCAACGTTTAGTCCTTTGAAACATGCGTATCCATAAAAACATGAACGCTAAAGAATGAAAATCTGTGCTTCGATTTAATATTCTTCATGCACCGTCGCTCGTCGAAGGCGTGTTAGAAATTGGAGGCGTCTAAACAATAACAAACGCAGGATTAGACGCACACAATCACGCTTAAGGACATCACGCACACATCGGGGGTAAACAATAATACAATAATTTTCATTCCTTCGTGCGTACGCGCATCGGACGTCCCGCTCGCGCGCGTTGCGCACTCTCGCTCGCACGGTCGTTGACCGCGCATCTCCGACCAGATTGCATCTAGTGACCAAGCAGCTTCCCCTCAGATAGATACACCACCATCTCACCAATTAAAATTTCATTTTTGAATCAGTGCCCTTTCAATCTGAACGCGTTGAAATGTGAGTATTGTTAGGTATAAAACATGCATTGTACCTTTACCCAGCTTTATATGTGCCCAAGACCTGACGCGTGTTAGTGCTTAAACACATAAAACGTGTTCTGAAGTGCCCTTGCACAATATATTGGATTAGAGTGTCCCAGTTAAGTGTTAGCGCAGATAAGAAAAAAAAACAACGCAATGAGCAAAACCACATCGCTGTAACGTGATCCGAGACGAGCGTAAACCAAACAAATGACCGTTGGACCAACAGATTTGAATTTCACCCCCACAAAAAACGTCGTAGTAGTTTATTTATGACATAGTACGATCTCAAATAAGAAATGCTTTTTTTCTACCTCGACTCGGTCACGACTTGAAAAAACCAAAACAACTTTTTGTGCTCGAAAATCATTTTACGACCCCTTCAAATAGTAAAGGCTGGCTGGATGGACGTTCTTTTTTACATTTGCACTTGAAACGTTCGTTCGAAATTTAAATTTATGGCTTGTTTTTGAATAATCGAGTCTCGAAAGATTGTGCACTAGACGTAGAAGAAACAAAAAAAAACTGCTAAAACTTCAGTTGTTTTAGCTATCGATGCAAAATTGAAACAATCTACTGCAAAATAAGTATCTGACTCAGTGGCATTAAAGACACACGAGACACTACGTTTAGGCGTTGAAAGTAATAAAAACTGTTAAAACAAGAGCAGTTAGCAAGCACGTGTGTGATTGTGTCGCAAGCGGAGCCGTCATACTACACGCTAATGGCGCTTTGTGAGGGTTCTGAGAAGGTGCGTCGCCTGCCTAATAAGACACTGATAATTCAAAGAAGCTATTATACCTTGGCTGGAAAATTGGAAAGCAATATTAAACACAGAGGGATAACATGGAATAAAAGTCATTGAATAAAAATAAAAACTTGAGCTTTAAATAGTCTTCAGAGATTTTTGTAAATATGTGCACGTGGGTTACAGTGACTTCAGGTATAACATAAACCCCTATTTTTTTATCCCCCTCAAACACGTGCGTGTATAATTTGAAACCCGAGTTAGTACCAAAAAAGTAAATCAAGAAAACCCGAATTTCACGTCACGCCTCCTTTTTTTACCGAGTCGAATTAGGAGATATCAATGTAGGATAGGAGTTACTGAATATAAACATTGCGTTATCAGTTTCTAAATGCGGTTACTGGGACAAAAAATATCACTACCAATAGTGACCCACTTGTCTGGGAATGTAGATAGCCCTTGAACAGTTTATCTTTGTCTTGAACCCTTCTGGAATACTTTAATGCGCGTCTCATATGTCGAAGACAACCGAGATAAACTTTGGCAGTTTTAAAAGACTTTATTGGTCGGGATGCTAAATCATTAGGTTAGGTTATTTGTGCATTTTATGCACTTAACTTTTTTTAGCTACTTGTTAGCTGCTCTCAAATACATTGCTTGCTTGCTTGCTTGCTTATAATAGGTTTTGCCTTTAAACCCGGTTAGGAGGTCTTCTGGTTTGTGGACTTAATGTTTTAGTTTTTCCCATGCACTTGACCCAAAAATCTCACGTCATAATAGGATGCTCACGACTTGCTTTCACACACTTTGTTTACACAGCCGAAAGAACAAGGACCCTCTAACTAGGTCCGAGACAAAAGTCATAATGCGTATATTAAACAAGTTACACCATGAATGGCTTGTGCAAACCGGGATGCTTAGTAGCTATTCAGTAAATGAAAGGATTGTGTGCATAGGATACCCAAAAGTTAAGGCCCGAGAGTGAAATTGAGGTCGAATAAAGATTCCAAGATACTCTAAAATTTGGTACCATTACTTTAATAGCCGAGTTTACAATATCTGAAATGCTGATTATACACACAGGGAAAAAGATTATAGTAATAAAAAATCCTTTGTTGAAGATTTATTCAAATTGCTCCAATTACAGTTTTCTACGCGGTCGTTCAGAGCTATGTCAATTGGGACGATTATCCTTTGGAATGTTTGAAAAGCATTAAAACATCCTTAGAGTACTTACGGAACGAAGATTTAACCAAATTGCCTTGTCGACAAACGATGCTTACCTGCAAGAGAAAAAAACTATTAGTGGATGAAGCGTAAATTATGCAACTAAGAACAAGAATTTTTAATTGAGCATGTTTCAGCGCACTGTTTACGTAGCATCTAGTATTAAACGAGGACGTTCCAGGTAAATATCAGCTCCCACACAACTTCGACATGTCTTTATAATTATGTGGAGACAAAATGACCGCTATTATAATAATCGTTGGCTGGCTAGATTTCTAACGAAACCGGTCCGCGTGGGCGTGCCGCAAAAGCACCTAACTCGAGTATAACTGGTACGATGCTGCCTTCTAAGACACCTTGGTACGGTTACTGGGCTTGTATTAGAAATTATTCGTTGCTGTGATGATGTCAACTCACATTGGGAATACACTTGGCTAGACTATAGACTCGTAAAACTCAACATCGTGATACTTTAATAAGTTTTACAGATTTTCAGTCTGGTATTTTATTATGAACGCTTTCAAATTCGGTTGTTTTAAAAATATTTTCAATTCTGTAAGTTTTATTGTAAGAAAAACTCATTAGGCATCATAAATTAAAATATCCAACGCTATTCGCAAACTTGCAGCTCTAGCATAATTTACTTCGACGTTTATCTTCCTCTATATTTACGGCAAAATCGTAAAGATACATGAGAATGCAGCCGTGGATGTTAACAGTTCGTTAAGTATGCGTTCTTCATAACAGTGAGCATGATGGAGTATAGACTAAGATCGAAACGACACTTTCACTACGTCGAGCTATTGTTGCTACTTTTGTTGGAAACTGATCTACGATTCTATTGTGTTTATAACGTGCTTGTGCGTTTATTTTGCGATTCATTATTAAGTAGCACTTCTATAGACTATCTGGGATTAATACGGGAGCCACTGTCATCCATAAAACTAATAAATATCACGCTTGTGTTGAAACATTGAACAGTTAACTCGCTTGCAATTTTATTTATCCACTATATACAAAGTGAGCAAATAAAGAATGTTTTATTTATCTTTTTCTAAAATCTGTTGTGTCAGTAATTGCAGTGTGCAATTAGGACCACATTCCCGATAGGCCTCATAATTGCACAAGTCCTGCTCCACAGTGTCGCGACTAGGGTTGCTATACGTCAGGAGGTTCCCTGGCTTGTCAGGATTTTTAGTCCTTTGTCATGGTTGCGGGGGGACATGGCAAGTGTCAGGGTTTTTTAGAAACCTCAACTAACCACAAAAGTTTGGAGTTTGGCAAAGAAGGTTTTTGCTGGGAGAGTACCATGAAAGTTTTGGAATAAGAGTTAATGGTCAAGTTGTTTGCAGAAATGTCCGTCCAGGAAACGTTAGGATTTTTAGGGTGAAATCGAGACGTTTGTCCGTATTTTTTTTTTTTTTTTTTAATGGTAGAGGAGGCAAACGAGCAGACGGATCACCTGATGGTAAGCGATTACCGCCGCCCATGGACACCTGCAACACCAGAGGGGTTGTAAGTGCGTTGCCGGCCTTTAAGATGGGAGTACGCTCTTTTCTTGAAGGTTTGAAGGTCGTATCGGTCCGGAAATACCGCAGGCGACAGTTCATTCCACAGTTTAGCTGTGCGAGGCAGAAAGTTCCTGGAAAAACGCACAGTTGAGGACTGCCAACCATCTAAGTGGTGAGGATGGAAATGTTTATATTCTTTTTTTTTCACAAGTCAACCCTAGTAGCGACAGGCCGTACATAACTTTATGCTAAACTATTCCTTGCCAAGATCACTATCTGTACTCGTAGATAATTTACTAGGGCTGCCTTTATGCTAATGTGAAATTATTGCACGTTTACGGAATTGTTTATAGACTTTAAAGTTGGAACTTTATCAAGCCATAATTTCCTACTACATGACAGTACCGGTAGAATGCTTCTTGTTTAAAAACATGATTAAATTTCTACGATCTTAACTGGATTCCCTTTGGGGCTAATAATTCATTAAGTTTATTTGTACTCTTTTTTGTAAGTTAAAATAAATAAACATAGAAGAATTGAGTTCTTTACTGCTTGACTAAACCAAGGGAACATCATTTACTAGTCCTACACAAAATATATTCAAATTATTGTTAAAGGGATTTCGATAAATATCTATGAAAACTTAGATAATTAAATGTAAAGTGCTTGTTTTCCGAGCATTGCGAAAAGGTTCAGTAACCTTAAAAAGCTGCGCGAGAGCGTTGAACCTCGCTATTGTGGGCGCCTAGTTGGAAAATTCGCAAAACACTGCAATTGATCGTTTTTTGACCTGTCCACTATTATGTTTATTTCATCATCATCATTTAAGAGCATGGCTCTTGTCGGTGGAGTATGTTTATTTATGAATCCTGAATAGTATTACGACAACGGCATAATATTAGATAAAATAGAGTAATTTAGAAGCATTGTGTCAGTAATAATAATAATATATGTATTTAGTTCTAAATTACGCAATAGTAACGCAATAATAGGGTGACTGGTAATTCGACGAATACCTTAATAGAGGATAAGTTTTGAACAGTTTCATAATATGGGAAAAATACTAAACATTCAGAGTTTTTATGCGTATAAAAAATATCACCTCTATAGTTTACCTGACATTAAAAATCATTTCGATGTATTCTAAAGAATAACTGTCAAAGATGGCAATTGGCATGTCAACTTTGCTCCACCCCGTCTTCGTTTATCGCCAGCAATAGCCAGCACTTTAAACTCTCACGTCGACGGCACCGATTTCTGTTGTTATCGTACAAATACACGTGTACAATGTTTATTTAGCTGCGTTTAAGGAAAATGGTGGATCTGCGTACAACTAAATTATTTAAAATTAAACCCTATTACTAATTTATTCCTGATTGTATGATATAGGTATAAAATGCAATGGCTAAAATCTACCTATGTTTGTTTTTCTTTTCAAGTAAACAACAACACGTTAATATGCAAGAACACGTAAATAATTAAGTATGCGAGAAGCATGGTACAAGACACCTTCAAAGTCCAAAAGTCACCTAGTTAATAAAAGTCCACGTGTAGAATAAACAATAACAGTTGGAAACCGTTTGGTGTTCATGTTGTGGCGTTTAATGGAGGCACGGAGGTGTTTGTGTTGAACTGGAGTTAAGTTCAAGAACCTCGTTGTTTTGGAGATACGCCGCCATAGGTTTCCGGTGGATTAAGGCGTGCTAGATAGCTTGTTTTGCGAACTAATAGGGTATTTTATTTTTCATCGTAGCTTTAAATTATTACGTTCCAATTTTAGTAGTATTTTCTTGTCTAACCAGTAAAATTTTAATCCAATTTTGTGTTATATTTTATCTTAAGTAGAATTAGATTTCAATGCCGTTTTTTAAACTACGCAACATTTGACAACATATGTGTACATATGTATTGGCAAGGAGGTTATTTTGCGGTTACCGACTGACTCACACAGTTTACTAACAAATTGGTAGGTACCTAAAACATTGTTCATGAATTTCATGACAAACAGTTCTACAGATAATGCTATACGTGTATTCTATAAGGTATTATTACTTTACTAATTTGCATCGACACAACAAAACAATGAGATCGGAACTAAGCGAACCTTATCTTTCTAGCTAGGCTCCGATAACGTAGCATCGTACGAGACAGTACATATCCTTATCTAAGTTACTATTGTTATTCAATTGTACATCGTTAGAACAAAGAACCATAACAACAAGCTGATTATGTAATGAATTGACATTGTAAAATGATCTATTTAACAAAAAAACGTAGTCTTTAATTTTGTAAAAAAAAGAACCTCTCTAACGCACTTTAAATTAACAAAACGTAAGAATGATAGTTAACCCGAAACGACTTCTTTTTTCTGGAACGTTGCACAAAAATAATGGTTTTGTTCTAGTCGCGTTTGTTGGAGTGTGAATGAGATTTGGTGAAAGGCGTTGGAGGCCGCCGTACCGTTAATTCGACTACTGATGCGGTCGTACACTTTTAGGCTGCCGAAATACTATTTAATACGGTGCTCCATTTTTTTGTAGTTTTGGCACGTATGTGATTCATTAAGTCATAATCAGAAAGTAATGGCATTCTTTCAAAACTACAACTATAAGTACAATTCAATCAGGCGACATTATTTTCAAAGCAACGAGTTTCCAATTCGAATCGTAAATTCCAATTCAGGGAGCGCCAACGCCAACCGAATTGGCAATAAAAAACACAATTGCTCCGATCGTCACTGCACTGTTGTCGATCGATAGTCAAATCGTAAACCAATTCGGGGAGCGCCAAACGAACTGGCAATAAAAAAACAATTGAGTGCAATGTTGTCGATAGTACGCGGTGTCTGTGCTGCGACAAGCGTTGTTGTGCGTTCACCGCGGTTCGACGACCCGGTGCTAGAGCAGATGCGGAAATAGTGACGATTTGCGAAACATTTGCGACCAAATTGGTGTAATTCGCCATTGTTTTGTAGAAAATTCAGTAACAGTGTTGATGATAACTTTGGGCTTTTGGCTTGGTTGTTCCTTTGAGCAAATTATTAATGGAATAAATCCCGAAGTGGTCAAGTTTTCATATATACATGTTGACAAATTGTAATTTACAATAAATGGTGGTCGTTCGATGAATTATGAAATAAATGAAGTTTAAAAAAATTTGTTGCAGGAATACAAACTAGTTTTCAATGCTCTATAACACAGCATAAAAACAAACTCGTGCAAAGTCAAATACCATTAGTTAAAAATGAATGGTTGTCGTGGTCTGGGCGATACCGTTACGAGGTCGCAACAGCCACCCTGTAGGGCCTCAAGTAACGGAATTGCAAGTGCGTAGTACACGCACTCTTGCGCAGCTTTTTGCGCTCATTTGGTTGAATGCCGCAATTGTACTCGTAATTTTGCTACTTTGACTCTTCATGAGAAGATTCACTCGTTGTTTATGGATTTCAGTCCGAAATTATACCACCTGTGTGCGGTTCACTTTTATTTATATTGAACTGAGGTCTTTTAAATGAAAGCTTTCAAATTTTACAAAATTCTGAGTGTATAACGTAAATCCGTTGGTCTCTGTGAATCATACTCTTGACCCTCGATTCAGTTCAATGGTAACCGTATAAATAAGATAAATATTCATATTTCTGTTCCGTATAAATAGTTCGTTCACACACAATTAGCTCCATTATATAACTCCTTGCACCAGACGCATCAAAATACAAACAAATTTAAAATTCAGATGGTAACTCAATATCATAATTCTTATCTATATAAGAATAGCATGAAATATTAATTTTATCTCGACAATGCGTATTTTCATTGTCGTGGCTTCTATTCTTTCGAAGATCTTTTGTGAGTTTCTGAGTGGGAGATGCATCTCTTCAGTCACGTTTGGGTTCTTTGTAACTGTGGTACCTTTTGATCAATCATTGACTGAGAAATGATGTCACAGCGCGACAGGTCAAAGGGTTTGTTAGCTGAGCCATTTAGAATGCTCATTATGTCGGATGTTTGTCAAGAATTTCTTAAAACGAGCCCGAATATGGACTGCTTAGTTATTCATTGTCTGTGTAAACTATTTACGTTCAAGGAAGCATTACCATAGCACACACGGCGTGTTTGTAGATAACTGCGTTTACGTTTGTGGTTTAAAGTTAAAGCAATTAAGATAAATTCAACGATGCAATTTGCTGATTACAAGTGTTGTATTAATACACGCCGATGCAACATTGTATTAAAATCCGTAGAAAAATACTGAGAATGAGCAATGACTGTTTATTCAGTTGGGCTCAACAGTCGTCATAATTATGGGGAATTAACATTTCAATCTGATATTAACATAAATTTACCATTCATCGAAAGGTATCCATCACCTCGGATGATGTACGGGACATTTGTGTCAGTCGAGTCGTCAAGAAGAATGGAATGTCGCCGAGAGGTCCATTATCGACCGTATCGGAGCTAAAGTTCACACGTGACACAGGGGCTTCTGACCCCTTTTTTACCACGGCGACACAACCGTACGGGCCGTCTGATGATACAACTCGTATCAGATAGGTAGTATACTGTTAAAAGCTTTTAAAAACTTAAAGAGACATGCAACTCGCCGTCAGCATCGTGAGCATACCCCAGGGTTTTGGGTGTAAGAATGTACACTAGCCAAAAAATAGGTAAAAACTGTAAAAACAGAAAATATTTTAACATTTCTAAGCACATTTGGAGCTTACTATTTTTAATTCAAGCTTTGGTCACTTTTTTACAATAAACAAAGTAGTAAACACATGAAATCATTTTCTCCTACCCAAAACCCCGAGGATCTTTAGTGCGCATCAGACTTCCAGTAGTTAAATGTAATTATGAGAGTGGTTTTCTGTAAGATGGAGGTACTTATATAGTTGCGTTGTTTTAAAAATTATGTAACCAACAAAATACATTACTCCTTCACTCAGACTTCTGCAACCTCCAGAACGTGTTTCGGGCCCACGCACTCGTCGCCTACTTGACTTTCTCTCTGGTTCTTGGTCAAACAGGCTTGACAAACATTTTGAAATTCAAGGGCCTGTCGATGGAGGGCCTGTTTGCTGTGTACTTAGAATTAGGTTTACTTGACAAAGACATGATAGTTCAATGGCGTTTGCTTTAGTTTTGAATTTCCTGAGTTTGGTTTTGTTTTCATTTTATCACTTAGAGCACGTTCACATTACACTGTGGCCTATATACTGCAGTCTAGCACTAGAAATATTGGATCTTAGCCTGACTTAGACCTTTCTATTTGACTCTCCGTGAACAGTCATTGTCACAGTAATATCTAACGCCTCTAATAATACGCCTTTCATCCTCAGTTGCGTAACGCGTCGGTCATCCACAATAGAATATTAAGTGTGTCAGCCATATGTCAGCACAACAATAAAGGATTCATTGAAATGTAAGTCGAATCGAACCGTCTAATCCGACCACCTCTCGAGTGGCCTTTTCTCATTGAAATACGAAATCACTAATATTCTCAAGTTTATAAATCGACTGAATAATCTAGTAATACATCACGCATTTCCACGCCCTTCTTTTGTTGGACAACAAATTGTATGGAGCCTAAGAATTAACATAATTATGTGCTGTTTTCACTTTCTCTCCTATTTAAAAATGAACGCTTGAAGGCAGAGTGCAGTTAATTAAATCGTTCTCACGTAAGGCCAACTGGCTTGGGCCAAGGTCTTAGACTCGGTAGGTTTTAAGGATACAATCTTTCAGTGTTTCGAAATTTAAGGGAGTCATTAAGTCGTTAAGGTTGGTGGGAATGTTCCAAATCTGTCGTCGAATCAAACGCAAAGGGAAGCTCACGCAAGCCAAGAGGCACTTGGAAGGGACATTGCGACACGTATAATTATGTGAGGCGTCGTTCCCACGCAGAAGTCGTTAATAGACTTCCGTACAATTTGGGACAAGTTTCAGTACACAAATGTCGTCAATACAAACAAAGGACAATGATATTTCCTAATGCAAAGGGTTTAACATTTATTAATTGACAGATTTTGCTTTGAAAAACTTCATCGCGACCTTTTCAGTTAACATACGCGCAGAGAATGAACGAGTTTAATATACCTAATATCTATAAATAGAAATGTGGTGTCTAACGAATATAAAAACAATAGAACGTTTTGACCGTTGGTTTTAAAAAACTGCAGCAACCCCACAGCTGTTCGGCGCGGGCGCAGAGGGCGGAACATTACCGTTTTTATTTAAATTTCAGCTTCTGAAATCGGCCATATTGCTCAAGTTGACTGACCTTCAAAATTTTCAATTGCAAATGTCTTGCCCGCCGTCTGTCGTAAATCTGGCACGCGTTTAAATTGAAATTGACGAGTTCCATTTAAAACAATCAGCAGGCGTTTATTGAATCAGATTGAGGGGCTTTGTCAAAATATGGGGATTTTTGTTTTGTGTTGTTGACGTTAAATAAATAGAATTGGATTGATTTGGAGTTTGTTTTTGATCAATAAAAACTGGCAACGATCACGCGATCACCTCGTATCAGGCATTTTTATTAAGGTCAAGTTCGCACGGGGTTGAAAGTTGTAATTATTTATTGATCCACAGTAAAACGTTGAAAAAAATCCCCCTTCGCATTGCTAAATATGGGCATGCGGAAAATGGCGAGGTCTAGCGTTTGAAGTAATATGACCCGGAGCTTCGAGCACTCTCAATTCATTGAATTAAAACTGTCTTTATCTTAATAGACCGTAAATTTCTTTTTTTCAGTCGTGAACTCTAATGGGTCTGGTCGTGGTTTTCAAATTGTCATAGGTAGACGTCCACAGGGCCGCATCGCATGCATCGGATCATGGATACACTTGTGTGAATTTCTATATAAAAAATACTATACGTTGCGTGCGATGCGTCCGGTGCGTGCGGATCAGTGGACGTACTTGTGTGACTAGTTTCTATACAAAGAATACTAAAATTTGTTGCGTGGATGCGGCCCTGTGGATGTCTACCTATGAAGGTGGTTTCGTTGCTTTTCCCGATGGAGACACCCATAGTTTGCAATAATTTGTAGCGTAAAAACTACAACGGATCTCTGCGTTACTGGCATTCGTTATTAGTTAAATTAACATTTTCCAGAGCGGTCAACCGTTTATGTACTTCAGTTCCCATTTACCACGTGCATCTATCGTGGGAAACCGTTTAACAAGGGTGATATATTGCTGATAGCAATTAAAGGGTCCACTGATCGGTACAAACCTTATTGGGAAATTACAGTTATCGATACACCCTAAACAAACTAGCATGGGAATTTGGGGCTACTATCAGTCGGCGATGCTACCGAAAGCATTTGCTTTCGATTACAAATTGAACAGCGTAGTCTCACCTAAAAGGAATAAGAACCCACTGGTTATCATTTATGCTTGAAGAGACCCTAGTATTTGTCAGGAAAGTAGTGAGTTATTTTTATGAGCAGTTAGCTAACAACTGTTTCGTGAAAATAAAAGCTTTGAGTATGTCATGTTAGGTAAGGTACTTAATCTTACTACTTAATCATCAAAAGTATACTTAACGTAGGTAGAAATCAAAAGTTCCAACCGTCACTTTCCCTGTTTGAAATCAGAATGATTTTACGGTCTGCGGTGACCGCCGTTCCCATCAAACCTTCAGAACGCCTCGACCGTGACATTCTTATCAGTTTTTACGACAGACGCGTACGTTAAATACCTAATTAATGCTCAAGGGGACGAAGAAAGTTATAAAAGAAGATATAACAAACATGATTAAAACTTGCACTCTTGTAACTGAGCGAATATCATTGCATTCTCGTATTCTTACTTTCCAGCTAAATGTTAATGTTAAGACAGAAATCGGAGTCTCGTAATAATATTTCTGGCCGGTTCTGCTAGACTAAGATCAGATAATGCTGGAATTTGAAACCATCGACGTGTGGAAATACCGCGCTCGAAAACGATCTCTTAAGAGCTTTAGCATGCCCTGTTTCTTCTACATGTCTGAAATTAACTTGATGCATCTGTTTCTAGTTGATGTTATAAAAATCCATAGTTTTCAATCTTTAAGGCAGAAATAATAATAAAATATAAAATCCGCTAACTGACTTCAAACTGACGTACTGTTTTCTAGTTATAAGACCTATTAGTAAGCAAAGAAAAGAAATCCATAAATGAATTATGAATTATTATGAAACTTTACTTAGTAGAATCTTCCTTTAAAATGCGAATTGCATCATCTTTCAGCACAATCGGAGACGAGTAACTGGCACAATAGATAAAGTACATAATTGCCTCTTGCGCCATCGGTGTCTTTCGCCCTTGATCCAATTCTAGTACGGTCTCGCTTAAACGATACCGTTTGTTTCAATACCGTTAATAAATTTTTGCATCTTTATTTGGGTCATTTTAATGTCTTCTTCATTCTCATATGTAAATGATTTGACTAGGTACGTCTAGACATGTAATAATTTTACTTGACAATTTTTGATTCAATTGATATTGAACGCGCATGATTTATTCAATTTTAAAATAAGGTATAAGATACATTTTTATAGTTAAGCATTAATTAAAATAATGTAATGAATGCATAACAACTTGTTTGTTTAAATGTTTCTTTTAATACAGGCATGTCTTAGCTCTAGTTACACTGGATTCTGTTTTTTGCCGTCAGGATGCATATCCCACTGCCATTAACTTGAACAAGAAACGAAGATTTTTTATCGCCAGGAGTCGTTAGAGGCATTGAACCATATCTTCCTTCCTGAGGGTAGGCAACGTGAGAACTATAACGTACTTCCATTAGTTTCGTGTCGGTGCCTGTTACAATTTACCATTTAACAAGTGCAAGTAATGAGAATTGTTCAATTGTCTGGCTTGTAGAGATAAGCCAATGGTTTGTTTGCTTTCCAGACCCAGAGAAGCAAAGTTGGTGTTCTAAATCTTAACGATTCCTTGGGGATGACTTATTAGAACACTCATCGACTATACAGTTAAATTTTAGTGGAGATTATTTTGTGTGATGTATGTGTTTGCATTTATACGTTCTCCGACTCATAAATTGTCCAACAGCGCGCAAACATGACAAATTTTCCGTATAATGCAGTGAGGTTTATTCCTTGGACAATTGGCCACTAAAAAGTGAACGACCGTTTCGTGAGAGGTCATCAGCGTTGCAGTTGCGTGTTGAAATCGATCTCGTAGTCAACAGATGACGATTTAGGATAGTTGGGGGATAGGGAATTTCTCCCCCGGACAGTTTTGAAAGAGCTTAAGGGCCATTGCGGCCCCTATACTGTTCCTCCTTTTTAATTTATTTTTGTAGTGTTGGGGTGGCGTAAACGCAGATGCGTGGCGATCGATACAGCCGTTACGAGATCTGTTAATATGTTCAAATTCGGAACACGTGTGAACACCTTTTTTGTTTCGCCCGCATCGCGCTTTGTCGAAATTTTTTGACGGTTTATCAGAGTGTAATGCTGCTTTCTTTTCTGCTTTTTGCGGTTGTAACGTTTGAATTTACCAGTGATCGTCGAATGAAGTATTTTAAACTAAATAACGTTCACGTAGTATAATATAAATTTTCCAACCTAAATGCGACTATTTAAGGATATTTCCCTTAAATGCTGGCAGTATTAGCTGATTCATCAATTTCATCAAAGATGTGGAGGAAAAACCATGTGGGTTTTACAATCATTAGAATTTTCATATGTGTAATTAAATTTTTAGAAGCTAACACATCAGAAACTATCGATAATCGAAACAACATAAGTCTTATTATAGTTATTATGTTCAACTTAAGGGAAGACGCCATATGTAAGGAAGAAGAAAGGAGTACTATTTGCATGCATTACGGTCACGAAAGTACCTTGTATATGTAGCTGAAATGACACAACGTCAACCAAAACGTAGGAGGGTCAACTTGAGAGGGTTAGTAAACCAAAACAACCATAGGTATTGTCGGTGAAAGTGACAGTTAGAAAATCAATACGACCGTTAGTGTCCGCGAGGGCGCGCACGCGCCTGTGTGTTATTTGTCAAAAGGACGTATGAGAGTATAACGTTTGAGGGCGCAAACGACGTTTGTAGGGATAGTGCACGGTATTGTTGCGCGCAGTTGATTTATGTACTCAGTACGTCAGGCGATTTATTGGGGCAGCTCCCTTAGTGAAATTATAAATATGGGGATATGTAGTTTAGGTATTTAATTTTATTAATAGAATTTGTCCTATCAAAATAGGATGAATAAAAAAAACTTGCACTAAGTAAAATGTCTATACCCAAAGTAAGATTTGAGGTCACAAAAGCCTAAAATAAGCTGGCATATGCTATTTATAACTGCAAGGTATAATTGTTTCCTGAAGATGAAATTCAATCCTCACGAATTCAAACCCTTTCGGGCATTATAAAGTTTCAAGTAAAGCAATTACTTGACCACCAACTGACGTAAAAACCCTTCGCGAATTGCAACAATTTCTAATTCTACCCATTAGAATAACCCCCGCTGTTTCGTCCACTTACGTTCACAGAAACCCAAAACATTTGGGTTCAACGACTTCTAGAGGGCCAAATGTGTAATTATGTCATAGAAAAGGGATAGAAATAGGTGACCCGGTTATTTTAGGAACCCCTGCGTTGTTCTTACAGTTGGTCAGTTTCAGACAATAGAATTTGTGACCCTTGAGAGCTCCTTGTAAAATCTTAGGAAGTCATTGCATCTGCTAGGCCCAATGCAGCCGATTTTAATATCAAAATAGGCAAGAGTTTTGGCGAGTGACGTGATTTAAATGTCACTTAGTACGCCCGAGTCGAGATACGATTGAAAAAATACAATGAGACGTAAACGTAGTAACGGCCCACTAGTAAAGCAACAAAAAATGCTAAGTTTAAAAAATTGTCATTGTCACAATTGGTCCGATGCCCGCTTTAACAATACTAATGACCATCTTAAAGATTTAAATTTAGACAAAAAGTGTTGAACTCAATTTAGGTACTAAATGTTGTGCGTTTTTTACAAGTTGTGTAATGTTGTAGCATCCTGAGTCGTTACGACCTACCTCAAGCGGTTTGGCGACCGTTGCGTACGGAACATACGTGCATTCTTGTGTATGTACTACCTACAGTCAATTTGCCAGACAAGTGGGCATGATGCAGAATGATTTCAATTTGATTGAGTACCTACCGGTACCTGTAATATGTACGTGTAAACCTAGGTAGGCCCTATTGTATTTTTTAATTTTTATGTCATTGTCACTATTCCTACTTATAAATATTTCGCTTCAATCACAATGATAGGTGGGAGAATCAACTTTTTAGCGTCACTCGTTGCCATGGTTACGATTAGTTGTCCAGGGGACAAAAGTTCATTGAAATACTGATTTTATGGTACTTAAATTAATTAAATTTGCGTTTTTGTGGTCGTTATAACCAATGTCCATAATGGGCCCCCTACTAAGCATGTTAATAGAACGGCATACAACGTCTCTTCAAACAAACTGTGCCACTGTTGTCCCTTGGACAACGGGACAGGATAACAAAACAAAAAAAGTTGATTCACCCAGGTATTAACTCCTTTAACTCCAGATAGGTTAAGGCGTTCCAAAATTGATTCACTTGCCTTGCAAGTACAAGTTGCGAAAGACCTTATGTTAAACGAGTATAACAAGGATGAATGAATGGTACGCGAAAATTAATCAACAAAAACAGATTCATTCATAGGAATCATAGGTAAATCAATATATAAGTATTTTTTGTGCTACATAAGTATGAGTATAACCTAACTTTCTTTTCTACAATTACCAATGTTATAATTACCTACGTAAGTACGTTCAACGTCCTAAGCCTCACCATGACGCAAAAAAACCGTGGCCATGTTGCGAAGAGCGCATCACTAGCACGCATGCGCGCTGACGCGGCGTCGGCGTCGACGCGACCCGATCCATTTTAAAAGGCCGTAAGCGTCAAGAGTTTACAAGCCTTTACGACGTTTGGAAACTAGATTGACCTATCGTAAATACAAGTGCGATTTAAAAAGGCGTATCCGTCATACGAGTTCCTTTGTTTTAATGGCTATCTTCGCAGCCAAATCGCGTGAATTGGGTGAGCGAGTACCTTATAGATAATTTACTAAACAAATAAACGTGCGTGAATGGTTATAGTAAATTACAGTTGTATAAGTGTACGTATAGATTAGCTTACTACTTGTATATAGCTATATACGATAAAGTGTTTTAGGTTGGAGTAAGATAAAAATAATAGGCCTACCTATTTATTTTTATAAGAATGACGGTGTTAACTAGGCACGGCTTGGTTTGGGTTTAGTGTTTACTGTAAGTTTTTCAACCAAATGAAAAAAGTATTTTATTTATATGAATAATAGTTTTCTAAAATTAGTTACAACTTACAATTTTATTTGTTTTGTGTAAGAAGTTATTAAGTTTAATTGACCAAAGCGTTAGCGAAGTTCTTAGTTTTACTCGGGCAAACTGCTTTCGTATGTTCTCCTACAGGTCGCAATTCTGAACCGATTCTCGTGAAATTTTGTGAGGAGGTTCAGTAGTTAGATATAATTTTTTGGCGTTTCGTTTTTTGGAAAAAGTTCAATATGGTGGAAATTGGCATAAATAATTCAAGTGCCATTAGAGTCTATGGCACTTAAGAGCTTTGCGTTACGCTGTGATTATGACTCGACGAAGTAATATTTTTTGTTTTTAAATTTTTTTAGCTTATGAATTTTATCGCGAGATCTACAGCTCACAGAGCCACTTGAGTAATAATTAGAAAAAAAGTATTAATTTTATAAGCCTCCTTTAAAAGTTAAAACTAAAGATATTTTTTTTCGGTTAAGTTTTTAGCAATTTCTCGTAATATTCTTAATAATTAGTATTTATTTCAATTAGTGTCAATTAGCACATAGTATTCCCGGTAGTTAGTGTAATAGTAAACACGTAGTCCGCGACATATGCGTTTGCGCACCGCGTTGTTTTCAACTTTTCACGCACACATGTGCAGTCTAAAATGGGACAAATGTGGGAGGCGAACGTACCTATCTGGATGTCAAAACAATATAACTAGGTCAAATATATTACAAACCCAGGCATATGGTCACATTGTAATCAATTTGTTTTGTTTAACAATGAACAAATGTGTAACGTCTTTGAAATTTTAGAACAGATATTTTATATAATAAGCAGTTAAATACATTTTTTACCTCAAAATGTCCCCTTTAGTTAAGAAGTTACGAAAAAACTCCATTAGAAATTAACTAAGAAAAGATTTGCGCTTAATCTTAATTATTAATTGCAAGGTAAGTAATGAAAGAATAATGGACTTCCTTGCTCCCTAAATGAATTCATTGACACCTTGATGGTCAAAAAAAAGTCATTTGACTCATTAAAGGGGCGACTGAGATCAAGTTTCAAGGGTTGAATGAACCAAATCACAGATTAGCTAAAAAAGTTCCCCTCTTAAACGTCTAACTTCAATTAATAACACATTTTACGAACCACTTAAGCCGGAAGACTTTTATGTCTAATCAGAATTCTGCATCAAGTAAAAATCGTCGCGAAAATAAGAACATACTTTAACAGTCCTATTTCAACAGTGCAGTTATACTAACGAGGTACTGAACAATGAACAGACTAATAAGTGTCCTTCTCAAGTACCTAGTCATCATTAACTAGCAAGACTAACGACGCCAACGCAGGCGCATCGTGGCGGCAACAGCATTCGACTTCACATTAAATAAATATTAATAATATTAGCAACCTTGGATATCGTAGCTCTGATTCATTATCGCGGTAAACCAACTTTAATGCACCTTTAAATAAGTTTTTCTCCCAAGCCCGCAATAAACTGCATAGTGATAAGAGATAAAAAAAAAACAAGATGCAATTTTAAGATAAACTGACCTGTTATTCTCTTCTGCGTCTTGCCGCTCTCGGGGCTCGATAGTTTCGTAGGCGATTCTTGCGATGGTGCGCTGGGCTTAGGCGGCGCCATGGCCATGGGTGCTCTTCTGAGGGCCGCCGGGACCGCCGACGCTGGCACTAGCGACCACGCGAACCTCTGAGGGCCCGGCAGAGGTTGCTCGTTTGCGAAATCGAAACCCCATCTCTGGCTGTCCAGCTCCAACTGTCTCGCCAACTCCCGTTCGACAAACTTTCTATTTTCTTCTCTATCGGTGCAACCGAATAGGTTTCTCCTCACTCCCTCGAGCGTGGTGACACCTCGCACCCGTAACGACCTCGTGTCCAGCACGGAGGTCGTCTGCAGGCCGGGCGCTCTCACACTTAACGCTGACATCTCTTCTAGCCGACTGAGTCCACCACCAAACACAGCGCGAACACACTTCTCTGATAGCATCCGCGACGCTCTCCTCACCTAGCGTAAACAAGGTCAAAAATCAGTTTTTGAACGCAACACGACGTAATAATCTAGGCACGCAGCTAAATGTTTGGTCCATCACGCACTAATAAGAACACGAGTTGAGTTTCTAATTCAGGTTTGTGCAAGTGAGCGTAAACAATTCGTAAAAACACGCAACGTCACAAAACAGCAACGTGCGCCCGCACGACCGAGGTACGTCCGGAGACTGACGATGACGAAAAATGAGCAATGCTAGGCGTCGCCAGCGTTGCGCGTGCGTGGCGTGGCGCTAGCAGCGTCGGTCGAAATAGTTCCACTTCCCGACACCGTGTGGCGCCACCGACCTCAAAAGTCGCATGCGCTCGTGCTTTGTGATAACGGAGAGGCCATCGAGTGTTGCCTTATCGCGTAGGTTTGAGCCATGATATTCGTTTTTAGGGTTCCGTAGCCAAATGGCATAAAACGGAACCCTTATAGTTTCGCCATGTCCGTCTGTCTGTCTGTCTGTCTGTCTGTCTGTCTGTCTGTCTGTCTGTCTGTCTGTCCGAGGCTTTGCTCCGTGGTCGTTAGTGCTAGAAAGCTGAAATTTGGCATGGATATATAAATCAATAAAGCCGACAAAGTCGTACAATAAAATCTAAAAATTTAATTTTTTTTAGGGTACCTCCCCTACACGTAAAGTGGGGGTGAATTTTTTTTTTCGCTTCAACCCTAGAGTGTGGGGTATCGTTGGAAAGGTCTTTCAAAACAAATAGGGGTTTTCAAGAAACATTTTTTGATAAAGTGAATATATTCGGAGATAATCGCTCAGAAAGAAAAAAAAATTGTGTCCCCCCCCCTCTAACTTTTGAACCATAGGTCCAAAAAATATGAAAAAAATCGTGGAAGTAGAGCTTAAGAAAGACATTAAATGAAAACTATAGCGGACATGATCAGTTTAGCTGTTTTTGAGTTATCGCAAAAAGTTTTCCTTTCATAGTAAAAAGACTTACTTTAATTAGGTACTGATTATGCAAATTTGCCTATTTGTTTAACTCGGGTGAAAGGTACCGTTTCATCCCTTGGTTAACAATTTACTATACTTTAAGCTCCAGTTTAGCTTATTGTGACGTAAGAGTAACTACGGAACCCTACACTGAGCGTGGCCCGACATGCTCTTGGCCGGTTATTTATTTTAACTCGACGAATCGTCCACTGCTTTAGTTTTTTGGTATATTGTTGGTATTGTTAATTTTAACACTAATAGCTAAAATACCTTTATAAATCGAACAAAATTGTCTTTAGGATAAATAAAGTTACAAATAGTTTTAATTATTCAACAAGGTAGGCACTGATTTAAACTATCACGATTTTTACACATTATTTACTTATAAAAACGGGACTTAATCGCATATTATGTTTAAATTTACCTCCGACGTTTCGAGGATGGTGTTGTTACCACCACCATTTAAGCTAGTCTTCTCCGAGACCAACGCCGTCCTCGAAAAGTCGGAGGTAAATTTAAACTTAATACGCGATTAAGTCCCCTTTTCTATAAGTTAATAATGTAGGCATTTAGTTTAATGTTTCTTGAATTATGAACTAATTAATAAAACACCCAAATTACATTTTAATAATTTACAATATCAAACGATATTTACCACTTACTACTAGTTTTTCGGTGAGAAAAACATCTTGAAAAAACCTGCACATCCGCGAAGAATTTCAAAGGTGTATGTGGAGGCCCAACCCGCATTGGGCGAGCAACGTGAGGACTATAGTACAGTCAAGTGTAAACATATGGGTGTACACATCTTGCTCAAAAATATGTCCCATAGCATCTTATTCCAGTGTAATAAGAGCGTAGTACCATATTTATGAGACGATTCTTTCGATACATATTTTTGCACTTGACTGTACAAGCCCTCTCAGTGGGAGGAATTTACATAAGGTCAATATGGGTAAGTGTAACATACTTTTGTAAAAGTTAACTTTAAACAGATAAATCAAGATCATAAAGTTGGATTTCGAACACTGCCCTAAGGTACTCTACTCGTACAATACGGTACGGTTCAACTTTAGCTGGAAACAATGTGTTTTATGTTATTTTGATGATTACTAGATGGTATTTAATGTCTTAAATGAAAGTAGCGTTAGAGTCACACTTCTCCAGCAAAATGAGGTAAGTGTAACTGCATTGTTAGTTAGTTAAGTTTTTAATTTTAAAACGTAATAACCATGATACTAAACGATGATAATTCATTAATTTGTATCTATATTATGTACATAGTTAATTATTATCATTTATGATAAAATAAAATCCGGGATAACTGTGGCATATGTGTTCCTAGCTGAGGTGGAAAACCTTTTTTTAATATATTTTTTTTTTCATTTAATTAATTTATGTGTAAATATTTTAATTATTTGTTGTTTGTAATATGGATATCTGGTCCGAAATAAAAGCTTTTTTAAATGCATTTTTAAGAAAGTTCTATTTTTTGAATACCACATCGGTGGCAAACAAGTATACGGCCCGCCTGATGGTAAGCAGTCACCGAATCCTATGAACGCCTGCTACTCCAGAGGTGTTACATGCACGTTGCCGACCCTTTAAAAACCTGTACACTCCTTTTTTGAAGAATCCCATATTGTATGTAACCTCTGTTTTCCCGAGGGTATACAATATGGGGTTCAATATGGGGTAAAAGAGCTCTCTTTTATTAAAGCTTTTATTATTGAAGAAAAACTAACGATTTTATCAAGATTTTATTGTTTTACATTATATCATTAATAATACATATAACAAATAATTGATTACGATCCCTGATACGGGGCAAGTGTATCATACAGTCACACTTGCCTCAAGTGAAATAGACACACTTTTCCAATCACTCACTATTTAGGATACATTTTTAAATAATAAGAATAACTTGAAAACTAAAAAGCATATTTGATACTTACCTATTCAGAATTAACGGAGTTGACGAATTTTCTTAGATTTTTATAGATCGAAGTGCATCGTGTGAATTGCAACTTGTATTAAAAATTTCACTGATTTCAAAATGACGATACTCGTAGTTTCACAATTTGCATCACAACGTCACATGTAGGACTTAATTTGAATAGATCATTTATTTGCTCATGACAACTGATCATACCAGTATCAAAATTTCAAATAGTCTACGCAACATGAAGGCCAGTTACACTTATCCCGTAGCTACACTTACCCGTATTGATCTTAGTATATTTCATTATACGAATGCGCGAAACTCAAAATATATTTAACTGATTTACAGGGGACAAAAGAGCCGACAGCTTCCTCGCTCAACGAATAAGCGTTGCGATTCAGCGAGGAAATGCTGCCAGTATCTTTGGCACTATGCCCCAGATCAGACCTCATGATCTTTTGATATAGATTTTTAGTTTTTAATTAGTTTAAGTTTGTATTGTACCTTTATTTACATTTTACTGTAATTCTTATTAATTGTTAACTGTTTTATAAATAAATAAATAACTGATTCACTGATCAACTTTTCTCATTTTTTTATATTTACGTAAATGAATAGCCAGAAATGGTTTACGAATCTTACCATATTATATATATATTTTAACGATAATTTGTTAAAATAAATGTTTGATGAGCAATTCGATTCTTTTTTATCTTCTGTAATATAAGTATGCACTCTAAATTTGTTCTGGAAAATAAATTCAAAGCAAGCAACATTAGGAAAAAACCCCACATCTCAGATAATTTGTTATAATGGCAACACTATATCAGACTTGTTTACGAAATAAAGAAGACGTGTCTAGTTACGTGTGCAAGCAGTCAGGCGCTTGCGGTGGATGTGTTTCTGAGTAAAATACAGTCGTCTTGCTCTATTATACGGTCAAAACGGATTGTGCGCAGTAGATAGAAGATATATTAATAGCTTGTAGGATCGCCGCCATCTTGCCGAAACAAGGCTAACTAGATTTGAGTTAGTAGATTTATCGCAAGGATTTTTATTATTTTACGTGTTATTCTTAACTTTATATTTAAAACAATCGTACCATTATTTTCATTATTTTTTTCGAAACGTATGTAACTTTTTCGATCGTAAACTACATCGTTATCGAATCTTTAGATATTAAATCGTGTGATATTGCCGTCTTAGTAAACAATAAAAATTATGTGACGTATTCTAAAGTTAATATATAGTCAAAAATAGATAAAATGTTGTTGCAAACTCACCATTCGAATATTTTGAAAAGTCGAACGCGGAAAATCGTCAATTTGCCGTCGGAGTTCGCCGCTGTACTAATTTTCAAGATATGACAATGACGCGCAGCGCAAGCGCGGGCTCGTTCCTGATTGGTCGAAAAAGGCGGCTACCGGTTTCATTGGCCGGTGTATTTTAGGCGGCAATTTTCGGTTGGTTGAGGGACCGGATGGCGGGAAATAAAGGACACTTTCCGGCGCGCGAGACTTTGGGCTTGGAAAATTCTTTGGCGCGCTTTGAATACTTTTTGTTTGTAGAGTAAATAGAAGTTGATGAGTTTTCTTTGTTGAGAAACATGTGCAAAGATTAATTAGGTACTACGTAGTCTACGTACGAACATACATTTGGTACGATGAATTGGTTGTTTGTTTTGTTTCGTCCGCGAAATTTGAATCGATTGACCTAATTAATTTGTTTTATTTTAGTACCTACCTGTTTTATTGTTGTATTTGCGTAAGTTGTGTTCTTTTTGTACCAAATTCTTTTAAATATTTTTTGTTTAGTGACTTTTGTGTCGTGTTTAATAAGGAATTGTAAAATATTTGGAATTAAACTTACAATACGTTATTTATATGTATGTATTCATGTTTAAACTATTCCTGTCATATTTATATTTATTAAAATTTATCTTATAATGATGAGGTTGTTTTTATCACTATTTCTACATATTAGTGAAAGTATAGGTACTTTTCTAAAATGTAAGCAATTAAGTTTTAAGTTTTTTTTACCAAGCGGAGATTTGTCGCGTAAACCTAAAAAAAATGGTTTCAAACAAGATTTTGTTTTCAATGTTCTGGTAGATGCAGCGGTGACATATTGACCTATTTAGGTATAACGGAAATCGGCGCGCGCGCAAAAACTATATCCGCTCCGAACAGATCAACAGATGTTGCTACACATTTGCTCGAATAAATTAAGAAAACATGACTTAATTGTGGCGGTGGGAATTTAAATTAAACATACATATATTCAATATGTAGGCAGGTATATACTTACCATTTTGGAGGTTGAATAATTTTTACCGATTTGAGAATTAGACTTGAATTAAAGAAGTATGGAAAAAGGTATATTTCTTTTGAATTGTGGGTATTATTATTCTTCCCCAATGAGGAAGAGGTATTTTTTTTTAATACTTTTCTTTTAAGTATTTCAAAAATATACTATTTCTATTTAGGTAGCAATAGGTAGGTTGAACTCGAAATTGTAGACATATTATTTTCAACCATCAGGAGTGCCGTGAAATTGTTACTGTTGTGGTTGTGTAGAAAATTATTATTTTCCTTGTATTTATATCCGACTACTTTTTTAATTCTGCTTCTACCCGGTATGATTAGGCACGGGCCTGGGGAACGAAAGATTAAAAAAAATTTGTATATTCAAAAATACGGAGGTTATATATATTATACTACTCTTTGGGTTATATAGAGAAAAATCGGACATCCATCCGTCAGAGACCAAACTATTATAGGCTGAGCCTCTGTATCTTGACTATCTTGGCCATCTGCGAGTTCGGTTAACTAAATATGTACAAATTGTAAGTCAAGTGGGTAGTTTGATAGATAATAAAACAGCAGCAAGTAGTTAATCTTGTGTTGATTGGACCATCATGTTCGTTCCTTAAACATTAAAAACAAAACGTTATAAAATAGTGATCGATCGAGAAAAAACGCACTTGACGCGTTTTATTTTTCCATACCTACCCACAAATTAGTGCACGCGTAACTTACGCAACCGAAAACATTATGTTTAGCGGTTAAACCGGCAATCTGGAGTATGGTTTATGATTGATTGAAACCACATTTGCCTTCACAAAAACCGCTTGCCACCTGGCTACCAGGGAAACATAATTTACAAAACATTTTGTATGGAAAGTTCATCCCTTGTATAATATTATCCCGACTATCCCGAGTTCCACGGTAAAATACAGTGTTGCAAAGTAATCGTCAGCAAGAAAATAAATAGAATTACTTATACTCATTTTGGGGTTATACCTAAGGTATACTAGCATAAGAATTTTGTTACAATCTTTTGTCATTTACTTTATTTTCCAGTTTAAGGATTTCTATTGCTGATACCATTTTTACCAAATCAAGAGTTCACACCTAGGAGGAATCACTGACTCCCGAGTCACAGGCTTTGACCTAGGTTGGATGGCAGAGGGTCAATCCCACTACCTAAATGTGTTACAAACCTAATACACCGGTTTCTTACTCATAAATTTTATAATATGAAATGTAACGTAAGGTTTAAAGCAATAAAGATTTTATTTATTTATTTAAGATAAATACAGTATAAGCAATTCTCTCTGCCTAGCTCCTCTGATAAGCGAATCAGCAAACATCAAGGATCACTATTTAACTGGTTGGTTTACTGACACGCGTGGCAGGGCGTTATGCATGTTTGGCATACGTTTCCGATTTCGGCCGGGTTTTTCTTTATGTTCTAATTATAGTTCGGTTCCAAAAGTATTGAGTTCGATTGGTAAATGCACTGGATGCGGTTTGGGTTATTTATTGGGATGGAACTGTTTGTTGTAACTGTTTCCGTGAAAAGGATCTCTTTGAATCTGGAAGGGGCACTTTTGTAGGTGCATAAGCCTTGGTACAAAAAACTTAATATAAGATTGTTTTTGAAGATTGGAAAGAATTCCGCATAAGTAAGAGTAAAGTTCTAAATCACGAAGGTGATTTTGAAGTAAAATAAGTAAAAGTTCCGTGGAGTGGCCATTTTGAAGCTAATCTGCGGTTAAACAAGCTGAGGGTTAATTTCTATTCTGAATTCTAAGCATCACGCTTTCGTGTCGATTCCTTCGGGATCCTCTATTAGGCGCGGTCACGCCAAATGGCCATGTAATTATCTCGCATCTTAGAATGTACAGGCGAGACTGAAAGTGGATACGAAAATCCTTTTATTGACGTTTTTGATATTAATATTTTAAGTTCTTAGTTGTACAATTTAACTGTAGACTGTAGTGTTAAATATACAATTTAAGTACATAATTCAATTGGTTTTCCTTTTTCTGTAGCTTTCTCACTGCTAAGTAAAGTCGCTATTTAATGCGACACAAAACCAGGAGTAGCCAAACTTCGGTTGTCCATTTGCCATATATCTTTTAACTTGAGTTTTATGTTGTGGCTTAACTCTTTCTCTCTTTATTCATTCCCTTATGGTCGGGGATCGTGTTCATCACTGGGTGAACTCCATTCCCCATGTACGATACCTTTACATCGGCTTCTGTCCATGGTATTTTATATAACTTACAACAAAGCACAATTTTGAGTCCATTCATTGATTTGTCCCGGGCCCGATAGGACACTTGGCTTGACGGTTGACGGTTGTGGCTAACTACTCAATTACATTTGTAACTTCTTATTTGAATGTTATAGGTGCCAGATATATTTTCATATGTTCACAAGTTTTTCAATAGATAACGTTATTGTATCAGATCGGTCCGCCCGCAGTGAAATATATTCACGAAAAAGCTTATTTACAATTTATTCGCACATATTATAGCACAGTAAAACACATACATAAAATTATAATTTACACAGAAAACTAAAATATTTAACTAAAATCGTAACAGTTCGTTCCGTATCAATTATGACAGAGCAAATTTTTTCACCACTTTTTTAAATATAAAACGCCCGCTTTTCGGCCAGTTTGCGTACCAATTCAATGAGGTTGGTGTTGAGCACATCGCTTACAGAAGTTACAGTTATGAAATACCAATGCGGAAATAAGAGTCGTTTTATCCAGCCTGACCACTCGTTGGTCAAAGTCAAGGACAAATATTAATAGACTAAAGATATCAAGGACATTTAAAATGATATTGGCTCTTTGTGACCGGCTTAAAGCGTAGTAAGTTATCTCTCGCGCCTTCACGGCCCGGAAGTGTAGTATCGCAAATAAAGTAGGTTAATTTATCAGTTCCGCGTTAATTAATTCTGAAACAGTCGGTTTTCAATACACAAGTTTTGAATACAAACAGTTGGTAACTTGACAAAACTGAAGCTGTCGCAGAAAACTAAACTATCGATAGTTTAAAGAAATCGAGAAGATTATGGGTTTATGGGCGTGAAACTTGAAATATTTTAGAAATCGGTTCTCGAAAACGGTTTCAATGTAATCTACTACTTAGGGTATAACGACGAGGTGAAATCGATTTTACTAGGTTTAATTACGGGGAAAATCTGTTTTCGTTACTTTTCTTGGTGTGGCAGAAAGCGACAAATCGCCCATAATTTTTATCATTTCTTTGAGAGTAACGGTAACGGCGGTTACTCAGAAATTAACAATAAAATCTAAAGAGGAAAAAAGGGGAAAAGTGAAAGTATTCAATAGCACTTGTTCTCACAACTGTACAAGGGCTAGCACAGATTGATCAATTTGCCGGCGTGGGCAGAAAGGCGGCATTACAGCCCCCAGGCCCGAGAACCGAAATTACCGAAAACCTCTAAAAAACCGGTAAAGGGTTTAGCCACGCATGCTGGGGAACAAATTCATCATGGATTTTTGGATGGGTATTGCTTGAGATTTAGTTTTATGTAGGTAATCGATAATTCTCATAGTCATGTTTAACACTTTTAGATTACATATTTTGTTTTTAAGAAATTCAGGAGCGCCATTTTACATTGTTCTAATAGTTACAGTTTGTAGTTCGTACAAAAAAATAGAATGAGCAGGTATTGGTAAAATTTTGTCAGCACAAGACAATTAACAACATTTCATTTTTATAAAACCTGAAATTTTACATATCATTTGGAAGCGTAAGTAGGCAATTTTATTTGTACAGTCATATATAAACAAAGATACAAAATGAAAATCTTAAAATCTACTTACAAAAATCTTAACCTAAATTAAAAACTAACGAACACAAAAACTGTTACCGAAATTCGCCGCCGCGTTGCCACGTTGAACCGCGATGGACAAACTTTGCATAAAGAACGACCCGGAGTTAGCATAAAGAACGACCCGGAGAACATGGACGGATTTGGAAGTATTTTGCTTCCTGAACACTGCAATATATTAATATAAATTAAATATGGCTTATTACAAAAAATACAAAAGAATTTTAAAAATGTTGTGATTTTACCAATTCTACGGCACAATAGATGAAATGCCATTGCCATTCATCACGAAAAAAAATTAGCTGTCATAATATTGGATTTGGCATTGTCAATTAAATACGACGTATTGATTGAATTTCAAAACTAAGATAAATTTATTTACATAATTAAGTTCCTATCTACTAATCGTTTTTAAAATGGACAAAGCCGTATGGATCGATGAGGTATATACTCCTCCAAAGTATACCAAATACTGTTGTCCCTTACCTACTGCAAAAATAGCAAACATGATTCGTCGAAGATATCGGTACAAACATTTAATTACATTACATTCGTTAGTGTTTATCCGTCAATCCGTCGTATCAATATGAAAGCCTGGTATCGTATTCATGTATCAGTATCAATATCCGAATCGTCGTAGAAATCTGATATTTTATCAAAATTGTTTTAAAACAACAACGGACAAGTTTAAAACATTGACAATGACAAACAACGTCAGATTGGTTAAGTCATGTTTTTTTTTCTATCGAGGTAAGACCTAGCTTCTATCGTAGAACTGGAGTTATGCCATTTTACAATAAGTACTCATTTAAAAAAAAATAATAAATTAAACTATTAGCATATTCCTCGTTTCAATTAAAACGTAGAGAACCAATAAAATTATAGGGTTAAAAATTTTTAATGTTGTCAATTCGGTGTGTCAAAAACACAAAGAGGTATATCACACACTTAATCACACACACACACACATTGACACATTTAATCAAACTGGTTCTATTTTTATTTATTGTAGACGTATAGTTTTATTTATAATTTTTGAACACCTCAAGGCTGTCTTACATTTATGTACTTATACCTACAATTGTTTTTAAATTAATTTGCCAATTTCAAACGAGATACCACTGTATATTAAAACAGCCGTTAAAATGTATCTTAGTTTAACCTAAGGTTACGCCATAAATTCACGATTCTAAAAATCAATTTGTTTGACGGTGGCCGCCATATGCCAAGCCATGATACAATTGATACACATGATGGTACACATTCTGACGCCCCGTCACTTTCGTCAAGTTCTAAATAGATACAGGCCAAGTTAAGCACGATTCCTTGTAGATCACTTGATGGCCTTCTGTCGTTTTTTGTTCACTTTCTTTTGGTATTACTATGTTATGCGCGATGGCGAAGGATCTATACCTACCCTGTGCCTAATGATATTGGGAATACCTAATGCATTGCTACTTTCTTGAGAATAGGATAAAGTAATGTTGAGCATAAAAAAAGAAAGATGCTTGAACCTGCTACGACTAGACAAACAATATAGGATAACAATTAACTAGTGTCCAACCGTAACCGGATTTATTGCCGAACCCTAAAGTTTGGTGTTGCTCTAGTTTCGGCCGTGATTTTATACCGAAACCGAAACTTCCTTTGGATACTACCGAAAATACAGAATCGGTGTGGCAGAAATGTTCGGTAGTTTTTTGGTCGAAACCGGACCTTCGCCCGAAACATGATTTTTAAGCCTAAACCTGACGAAACCGAAACCGATACTAATGTCAATATCAAGAACATTATAAGATGTAAAGAAAGGTGAAGAAGGAAAGTCAAGAACAGCAATGAAAATATAGAAAATGTTTGTACAAATAAAACGTTACACATCGCGAATGAACGGTTCATTTGTTCTTATGATCAGAAACGAAGCCGTTAAGAATCCTTCTGCTGAGAGTGCTGGCCAACAAGCTTCTTGTCAAGGAACCGTATGGATTGTAGCTTTGTAAAAAGTCCAATGAGAGTTTGCTAGGAGTTGTATTTATTACAATTCACATTCGGAACTCCGTTAGAGCAATGTATGGAACGATGCAATTAGCTCACTAACGCCATCTGTTAGATCTTGTGGCACGATCTTGACAGTTACAGAGGAGACGCCACAGCTTCAACAAAATATGTAATATCCAAGGTAGACGATTTGAACACCTACTGAGATTTAGTTTGTGGCTCGCTTTTGATATTCAAATAACCAAACGCGCAAAAGTGCTACGAAGGTACTTAATCCTGTGATGATGTGCAATAAACTTGTACTGAATGGTCGTAATTGGCATGTAATGAATGTCTTTTATACAACAATTCCTCCAAGATCTATAAACCCAGAAGCAATTCCCGTCCAAAGCTAATAGAGGCCAATGATCCTCATTACCTCCGATTACTCTACACATGGTAACAAAGGTAGCCATCTGTCCCGTTCCAAAAGGTCTTATTCGCTGGATGTTAAGGCTAAGCGTGGCGTACCAAAAGGGAGTACGTGCTTGCAACTGAAGCTGCGTTTGCGACGTTTTGGAGGGGGCTGTAAAATATGGATCGTGGTCACGCAGCGTGGCGGAGGTTGACAGGTGCCAATCTTGTACGTGCGCCTGCGTTTGACGGGGGCTGGGGATACACCGGGGCTGGTAAAATTGTCGATACCTAAATGAGATATAAGGGAAGAAATCTCGATTCACCAATGTGGAAAACACAGACGAATGGAGGCTGGAGCTTTGGAGCCTGATCTGAGTCGACAAAACCCCAATTAGAACCATATATGGCTATTAACATTTCGTTATTCTTGTGATTTAAGTAATAGTGCATGAACGACAGGCCACTCATTGAATTTTAGAGTTCTTGCTTCTAACTAAAATTATGATAAACGAATGCAGTTTGGAACTAAAGCTTGGTTTTCGTGAGGTGCTAGCTTAAATTAATACTCTCTAAGGAGATTAGTGTAGGTATTTATTTGTACGAAACTCTGTACTCCAGCCTTAGACGGTCTTTTGGCCAATGTAAACAAAGTTATTTAGTGCTTAAATTTACTTGGCTGCAATTAAAGACCTCTCTCCCCAGTGGCGGATTTACAAATTCTCAAGGTATAGGCTGAATAGTTTTTGCCGCCCTTGCCTCAACAATTGTCATATCATACATTATTTTTACAATGCAACAATTTCGTTGAAATTGCACGTAAAATAATTTTTCGTTTTCAATGTTGTAATGTTAAAAGCATAGGAAAATTCAAAATGATTAGAATTTGACGAAATTTGGTGAGTTCGTGAGCATACTCTGCATACTCTTTAGTATTAAATATTAATATACAATTTTTTGAAAGATTTTTCTTCTACATAGTTTTCGAGTAATTCACCACTAGAGTTTACATGCATAAGCATAGGTGATAGGATTCAGATATATATAGGCATATCTTTTGCATATTGTAAACTCAAATTATTCGACAACTATGTAGACGAAAAATTTAAAAAAAATCTGTCATCGTATTTGATGCTAAAGAATATTATCACGATCACCAAATTTTATTAAATTTTTATCGTATGTAGCCAACCTCCTTAACGTAAAAACGTAATTTTTTTCTATGCTATCACGAAAAAATCAGACCTTTGCACAGTTTCCGATGAATTGTTTATTCTTAATTATTATTTCTATTTTTTAATGTTTGCTTAATTGAAAAAGACAAAATCACAATATAGCCATGAGCAATCTTTTAAAATACTATTTACAGTACATATGGGGCTACTTTATAGCACTAGTGCGAGAAGTAGCATATTACGTTACTGTGTCGAACATTTAAAGGTCCATATGTACTGTAAAACGTTGTACGATACATGTGCGAATAGGTAATTCGCAACTCGTGTCGATTTAAAACACTCCCTTCGGTCGTGTTTTACTTTATCGCCACTCGTTTCGAATTTCCTATTTTTCGCACTTGTATCGTAATGTACTATTATAGTTAATATGAAAATGTTCAAAAATTTAACGTGACCATGTTCCAAGTTTCGGAATGAAAAATATTTTTGCAGGGCTCTTTCAATAAATTGATTCGTTACAAATGATTTATTATAATTTATTATGATTATAAAAAGTTTTTACTTACCGGTGCTGTGAAAATATTCATAAAATTCAGGAAACACTTCGAAAAATAACAGCACACACCCAAATAAGTCGCTTGAATCACGAGACAGTATTTTTTGTAAGGGTAAAACTCGTGGTTCCGTAGTTTCGTGCTTTATTTTCCTTTGATCCGATTTTGTTTTCGTTTTTCGCCTCGATTTGTTCGGGTAGCCGGGGTAACCCACACGGTTATTGGAATAGAGAATGAAGCTCGCCACGTGCACGTGCAACATTGACGTCATTGATAACATTGTAGCATTAAAAAAATACCGCGTTCGGGGAAAAAATATTTTTTTGACTTAAGACTATCTCGCTATTACTGTTCAAGATTTTTTTTGAATTCCAATCGAATTTTCTGAAGCTACTAGTGCATGTGAAACACATAATAGTCGATACATAAGATTGAAATCGGTAAAATTATTCACTAAATTATTCATTATATTCGAATAAAAATCGAAAAATTATACCCAAACCATCCAGTTCGTAGCCTCCAACCAGTAGTAAGACTGGCATGTATGGGTTGTTAGTGGGAAGAGAGGCATATTTTTTACAATTGCGCTCTTTTCACTCATAAGAAGTGTGGGCAAAGGGCGCAGAGGCGAGAGGCCGATTACTGCTTGAGGGGCGGCGAACTAGCTGTTTTACTCTAGAATATGGAAGTTTGGTACTCTCGGAATGTGCAATGACAAGTGAGAGAGAAAAGTCATCGACAAAATTTGTTGCAGACTTCTATCTGTAAGACATCAGAAAACCGTCATAGAAAAATCTTTTTGATTTCTATGAGGTAAAAAAAAATCGTTCCCCAAATTTGCCGCATCTCTAAAAAAAAACCTATTTGCATAACAGTAGGTAACACAATACAAATATTTTGTTACTACTTGCGAACTGCGATCTATGTGTTACACCGGGTAACAGGTCAGTTTGTAATAAAAAAGTCGGTTTAGGATATTAAATTATCAAAAATTCAGTGTAAGTGCACCACCAGCCCAACAAATGAGTTCACGCGTCGCGAACCTGCAGTGATTGCGGGATGCGGCCTATTATGGCCCCCACGCATCCTTTCCCTCCATACCGACCACGCTTTCCATCGTCCCTTCGACAGGCAACATACTATGGCTAACCAAGATGAACCAGCGATGAATGCGAAGTGTGGCGTTTTAGGGGCCCTTAAAACGATACCATTTTCATCGCTACTGCTTGAGAGGAAATAATAGCTTTTCGAATCTAACGAAATAACGGTAATTTTTCTATGAAATTCCATTTCGGGAGAAAACGGTTTCCACTAACTAAATCTTAACAAATCACTTTGATTTTGATGTCGATCGTTTCAGCATAATTTATTCTAGGTTTATAGGTTTCGCCTTTAAAAAAGGGTAAAGTTATTTATTAACCTAGTTTTCCGATGTCAGTAACATACTAAGAATACATGCGAGAATGGGAAATATCTAGAAGTGGTAAAACGTTTTCTCTTTTTGTATGGGCGATTAAGTGGTATAAGATACTTCCCTCTTAAATTGTTTCTTGGACAAACAAAATGACGAATATAATTGAAAAAAAAATGAGATGCATTCTCTCGCTCTATATAAGGTAAAAATATCTCAATGCATGACATCCAAATTCCAATACCTATATGTTATCTTGTTAAGCTTATCGCGTCGGTTGGTATGAATTTAAATTAGTAGGTAAATAAGGTACCGACTTAATTATGGGTCACTATCAAGGACAGGTACACACTTTAATGAAAACGTGTAGAGGTATCGTGATCGTACTAAAATATCGTAATATTTAATTTATTCTGTTTTTAGGGTTCCGTTCCTCAAAAGGAAAAAAACGGAACCCTTATAGGATCAATCGTGCGTCTGTCTGTCTATCCGTCTGTCACAGCCTATTTAGTATTTGTTGCTATAGCGGCAACACAAATACATCATCTGTGAAAATTTCAACAGTCTATCACGGTTCATGAGATACAGCCTGGTGATAGACGGCCAAACGGACGGATTGACGTACAGCGGAGTCTTAGTAATAGAATCCCGTTTTACCCTTTGGGTACGGAACCCTAAAAATGATTTTAGTAGTAGTAGGTACTTAATAATTACCCAATTATCAATTAGCTTGCATAATATAATCTATTGTATTTTGACTATTGTTCAATTGCACCGAACCTGATCACAATTGGTGCAATCAATACCAAACAAAACATTTTTCATCTTTATTTAGTAGCGCCCTAAGTCCATAATTGGATGGCAAGTGTCCACGCATCAATAAACCATCAAACGTGTTTACCGACATTGTAATTAGGAAGTACTGTTTGTGTGCACTCGGTTTGGAATAGTCAAATTAGCTGAAGCATTATTTATTTCATATATTTCCCGTTTGATTTGATCGACTCACGGTTGTATTATTAAATATTATTATAAGTATATTTCAAATTGGATGGGTACGCTGATAGATGACAATTCAATACAATTTTGCTACAGTTGGCATCTTTAGCTTATAAATTGTATTGAATTGACATCTATCAGCGTACGTAGCCTTCCGCCTTCCAGTATGAAAAATACCTACTATAGGGTATTTGCCTGCTAATCAGTTTCTTGTTTAGAACCTTCAAAACGATTAGCCATGAAAACAATTAAGCGATGTCACGATCAAGTCGCCTTTTTTTAGTAAATAGCCGGGTCCACACAGAGCGAGCATACGTGCGAGGCAATTTCCTCACGCACAAACCGGCCAGTGTAGACGTGCCTCGGCCGAGAAAGAACTCGCTCGCTCGCTCGCTCTGTGTGATAAAGATAAAGATAGTTTATTATTCAAGTAGGCATATTACAATGCGCTTATGAACGTCAAATAAAGCTACACCGGCTCTAACCCTACACCTCTGACCCGAGAAGATTTAAATCCCCTCCCTCAATTGGAGGAGGGTATCCCAATATGGACCGGCAAGAAACTCGGCGGGACACATCTTTTCAAAACATTACATCTTATTATTAATATGCGTTAAATAAGAAAAAAAAATACAATTTAGATTATTATAGAAATCATGCAATTACATACAGTAGCTTTTTTTTTAATGTTAGCATAGTCAGCAAACGAGTATATGTCATATCAAACCATACAAATACGTAGGCTCTTTCAGAAAACATACCGAATTGTTACAAAAGGAAATGAAAAATAAAATTACTAAAGAAATGAGAATATACATAATATAAATCTGACAGATTGCTATAAGTACCTACAAAAAATACTTGATGTGATTTCTTGCCTGAGCTGTGTCACCTATAGGTACAATGAATTTACATATACACATAATACAATGATTTTAATGCTACTTGTTTTTACAGTTTCTGGTTTGGACCATGCATCTTTGTTTGTCAAGTAGTCCTCGACTCTGTAATAAGCCTTCAATATCAATGACTTTTTTAAGTAATTCTTAAGAGCTGGCAAGGGTAATCTCAGGTAACTTGTTATAAAAATGAATGCCTTGTCCAACGAATGACTTTTGTTTTTGCGGACACGAAACTTTCTGATAGAAAGCTTATTTTTATTTCTAGTGTTATAGTTATGGACATCTGAATTCTTAGTGAAGGAGTCTAGATTCTTAACAACATAAATAATACTATCATAGATGTATTGGGAAGCTACAGTTAAAATATTTATTTATTTATTAAGCTCTCTTAACGTGCTCTTTAGTTATATATAGAACGAATGGCTCTCTTTTGTAAGGCAAATATAGTCTGTATGTCAGCTGCTTTGCCCCAAACCAGAATACCATATGACATTACACTATGAAAATAACTATAATAGACAAGGCGAGCTCTCTCAACATTGGTCAACTGCCTGATTCTCCTATCAGCGAAACAGCGTAAGCGGCCGAACTTAATTTGTTTGCTAGCGTTCTTATATGAGGAATCCATTGTAGATTTTTGTCCAATGTTAAACCAAGCCAACCTAACCAAACCAATGTGGACCCGCCTAATAAACAGAAATTGTGTCAAAAAAGAACTGCTGTCTATGTTTTTATAATATATTTTTTATGCGTTGTGCACTATGTGAAGTTATTTATTTTAAACACAGTCAACATTAATACTGGAGGTTTATGTATAATATATGCACATCAGACTGTCATGGTTCCAGCTGAGTTACAAATATGAGGAAGGTTTTAATTGAGTACTTTTTATAAATTTCATATCGCGCGATAATACCTAGAATAAAAGTTAGGTCATCGTATCGAAATGCGATTAAGTTGGTATAACTACGTATTCAAAGCCTCCATAGGTACCTACATAAACGATTCAAAGTTGTATTAGACATCTCAATAGCAATAAATGTAAGATTGGATGCTTGACGAGAACCAAAATATAAATTGTACATCCAGATGTCGATCAAAATGAAAAAAAAAAACACAATAAAAAGAAATAAAAATATTAACATGTAACCAAAACATACCTAAGAATCCTAAGCTAAGATTTTAAAAAACAGTCAAGTACAGTCAGTACAGTTTATCACTCGTACAGTACAGTCTATAAGTAAGTATATAGTATAGACATTTCGCACAAAACAAAACAGTTTTCATTGCTCTTCATTGAACTTGTTACTAGTTCAACAGTTTTAATTTTAATATTTGTAGGTTACATATCCGAATACCTAAATCATCAAATAATTTCATAATTTTAGGTATTCTGATACGTAACCTATTTGTGTAAGTACTAATCTTTGCACAATCCTTTTGTCAAAAACGTTCACAATTAAGTTGTTTCACGAATTTTCGAAGCATAATAAATTAACCTGTCAGCGGACTCGTACATAATTCGGCCATTTTTGACTACAATGGTAAATGGAAAACTCAATTACACAGGAAATAGCGGCAGCATTTGACTCCATGACAGTACTATGATATTCATGTGATATGATAATCAGGAGCCGATTCGACTTGTTTAGGGGCATTTCAGAAAAGGTACATGACGATTTTTTTTTAACACATCTGATAAGGAAAGAAGTCGATATTTGGCGTGATGACGTTTGCTATAAATCCTCCGGGATTATATATAATACAGATTTCTGCAGGTTATTAAGGTACCATACGCATCACGTCCCCGACAGAGAAGACCTTTTTGTGGCCCCTTTACAGTGTTATGACCATAGTCATTTTCAAGTGGAAAAGACAAATAATATCAACAAATATGACAGATTTTGTATATAACCAAACTTTTAGGTTGGTTCATACGTCAAATGCAAAAGATGGACGTCAGACGATGGTTCCGTACAAATAGCCGTACATTTGTCGTTGTCCTCTGCAAAAATTACAGACAAGGCGTGTCCAGTTGTTGTTAAATCCTCTAAGCTATCCAGATTACGAAGAAATGAAGGTAAATAGGTTTGTTTACACTACTTGTTTTTTTATATTGATGTCCACTTTGGGGGCGTCCATTAATCGCGTCATATTGTATAGGGGGGGGGGAGGGGGTCAGCAAAAAATCACCAATGATCACCACAGGGGACGGGGGGGTATGGACACGTATCACGTGTATTTTTTTTTTCATCTGTGCTATACTGTATTATATTCAATAAAATAAAAATATTAGTTTTCCGCCCTTCAATTAACCAAACTGTCAAAACACGTGTACTTAGGTTCATTTGTTAGAAAACTGTTCTTTAGTTATCGAAAAAATACACGTCATATTGGATGGGGGGGGGGGGGGGGGGGGGTCCTGAAAATATCACCAAAGATCACCATGGGGGAGGGGGGGGGGGGGTCTAAAACAAGCCAAAAACGTATGACGCGATTAATGGACGCCCCCTTTAGTAATGTGACGGCTACATATGCTAGCCGTCAGATTCGAAACAATAGTACAACATTACTATTACTACAGAGGCCCGGACGAAAGGGGTTGCCGGCCGAAGACATATAGACATATTGTGTTTTTTTTTATTACTTTGGGGTTTCCTAAAGAGGAACCAAAATTTGATTATTTTTGCGCTACGACGCACGGTTTAGGTTAGGCCCTATAAAGTTTTTTTTTTTCAGTCATGCAGAAATCTTTATAGAGCTGTATCTCCTAAACCGTGCGTCGTAGCGCAAAAATAATCAAATTTTCGTTCCCCTTTAGGAGCCCCTGAAATAATAATAATAAAACACAAAAAAGAAAAAAAGAGGACTTTGCCGGCCTAGGCCAGCAAGATTTGTATGAAATTCATTAACGACCTCTTGTCCTAGCCGCACCTGAAACGTCATACTTCGCAGCCTATTATAAGGAATATAACATAAATATTTCATTGCATGTTTCAGAAAACATTATTAATGTTCCAATGCGTTGGAGTATTGAAAGGGTCCTGACTACTCCTGACATCATATTAGTGATGTCACGAGATGTCAAAGCACAATGTGGAAATGTGTTTCAATGAGTCATTAGGACATCGTATTGTTATATGAAAATGTCTCGGATAACTATAGTTAATGATGAATGTACCCAAATTTGATCTAATGTGTTATACATGCACATGCTTTATTGTATTTGGGAGCTAGACAATAGATAGTTTTTTTGAATAGACGGTAGCACATACCATATACTCGGCGCCTAAATTGTTATCTGTTCATATTAGGTAAAGAGTTTTATAGACGTTAATTTGAATGTATAATGTCTAAGTATGTCAATAGTACATTGTGCAACGTGGGGGGTAAGTGAAAACTTGGATACGAGGGTGGTAATTAAAGACCCGAGTTTACAATATTCTTACCCCCAGAGTTACACACAATGTTTTTCATCACACTTGCGAAGAAACAACTAAATTTTTAGCGAAATAATTCTTAAATACGGTGACATATCAAACATTCGTCCGCCATTTTGTAATTTCTTGACAGATTAGGTATCGAAGGCACAGACCTGTTCGGCATTCAGCCACAATTGAAAATTATGTAAAAATATTTTAACGGCTGTTAAATAAATCAAATTAAATAATTTTAAACATAAACAAAAATATTAAATTAAAAACTTGAGTATTTTAAAAGAAAAATTCATATATGCTACATGGTTTGTATGAATAATTGACATAATAAAGAAAAAGATATAACTCCCTAGGGAGTTATATCTTTTTCTTTATTAAGTATGTCATTTTCTTTATTACAATCCATAACTACAGCGGGAACAATATAGGCCTTTGTCATTCAGTAAACCTGCATGAAATAAGGTCTTTTTCGAGCAAGTGTGATGAAAAAATGCAAAAAGATACCTACTTTGCTTTATGAAAACATTGAAAACAGTGACTGATGAAATTACAAAGCTCAAAGATTCAAATAGAAACCCGACAATAAATGAATATTTATGGAGTGCTTTACACAAATCGATCTACCTTACCTCCAAACAACTCATAGCTTTGTACGACCTAATATATGAATGTTAGGCGACAATATACGTCCTTAAAGAGGTATATACACACTTATAATAAACACACAATGAAATGCCGTTATCATCAAATTCGGGACCTCCCGGTTCGTAAGCAGGGTTACTACCCTGCCAACTTGGCCAAAAATTGAATAATAGACTAGAAATAAAATAGCATGGGCATTGTTAAACTATTCTTTACAACTAACGTTTGCAAAATGTTAGAATAATACTTAAAAGTAGAGAATTTGAGTTCGTAGTTTTGGGTCTTACAAACTTACTAAAAAGTTACATGCAATCTATTCTTAGTAGCTATTTCTGTTTAAAATCCTTTTAACCCGCATATCTTATCTATCTACTGATTTGGTTTAGTGATGGGAGGGCAGACCGACGGACTTACTCGTAGTATAGAACGGGACTTAATCGCGCATTGAGCTCTAAATTTACATCCGATGTTAAGAAGACGCGGAGAAGACCCCACGACCAGCACCACCATATATTTTGAAACATCATCTTATTTATTGTGTGGCGATAAATGCTTTCGTATTCTTAACGATGCTATGAATAACTTTGTTCATAGCTCGACGTGTGTTCCATGTTTTTGTTGACATTTCGCGACACCTGTATTTTAACAGATGCGCGTGTCATTTCGTTTTTGTTTGATAGTCATTCCGATTGTTCGGAGCTACGTGTTCATCTTTTAGTCATTGATTGTTTCATGATTTCATTGAGTTTTGATGTCATTCAAGTCACATCACATCCATAAAATTTAATTTATTCGTAATGAAATATTTACTTACAGAATTTTATACTTATACTTAAGAGGCTGTCAATACCTAAAGCGCGCATACTGTCTATTTGTATCGGAGTAAATGAGATAGCACTGTCGCATGTTACTGGGCCTGGGCAAGGGAATAATAAGAAAATATTTAAATAAAAAAAAGTGGATTATTAGTGTAATATTTTACTCAACCACGGTTTAGATATAAATGTTTTGAAATTGTGATTTTAATTGCAGACCCAGAAGTCAAAACAATAAAGACATAAAACCGTCTAATTGTGATTTTAAGACCAATCTTTGCAATTATTTTCTATCGAGCCGATTTCGTTCAATCGTGTATCGAGTACAACCACGGTCTTTGAAATATAATTAATATGAACATATATTTTTCTTACTTGACTAAAACAAATAGTCTTTCTTAAAAAACTGTTTAGTGAAGATAAAGTCGACATGCCTTTTGCAGCTGATGGTACATGCACGGATATAACAAATACATAGTAACAACAATAACTAAATAGCCTTTACAATTTCCTCTTTTCGAGTCTTACAATACTTCTAGTGAATGGGATCCAGTAATGTCACAGTTGAATGAGGCAGCCAAAGAGGGTCTTTTGTGAACAAGTGCAGTAAGGAAGGGATGGTGTGACTTAGATTTGAACAGGGACAAGAATGGAGTTTCTATACGTCACAAACTAACATTAGTTAAATGTTGAAAAGACATTTGGATGGTAACTGCAGCTGCATTACTGTTGCGACATTACTACTGCCTTGACACAATTTGCTACAATTTCCTTCACAGCCTCCGTTGTTGTAGCCAATGTTTGTAGCCACATTACCTACTGCCGCCATTAGACCATTGAATCCATCAACTCATTCCGTTGACTCATTCAAGGAAATTGACTTGACAGTGACAGCGCCCGCGTCAAGGCTGTAGTAATGTCGCGACAGTAATGCAGCTGCCGTTGTCATCCGAATGTCACCTTAACGTTGAAAGCAGTGACAAGTGGAAGCGCATTTATCCTCAGTAGCCATGTCATCATAAAGCCACGACCTATGTCACGAGTGAACGACTAAGAAGAAGAGAGGGGCGTTCATGTTCACGTAAGGAAAATACCTAAATAACATTTATGTTTTCTATATAACCATAGTAAAAATTATCTTACTTAAGTAATCGCAGGGTACTTTTTTGATTTCAAGATAATAATTAAACTAAAAAACAAAAGCTTTTGTTTTTTAGTTTCTTTATTAATTATTGAAATCCCTATGATTACATTTCTAGTTTGAAATATTTATTTTGTCATTAGAATACAATCCTGTTGTGTTTTAAGATAATATTTAACGTTGTTCACAAATTTATAAGTACTACACAGCGACTCCTTAAACCCCTGTTCTATTACCATAACCCTAAAGTTTAGGATTTAAATGCCATTAAAAGAGTAATCGGACAATAAAAGAACACGTGCGTTCTCACAAGACCCAAACCAGGAGGGTCAACGCACTCTCAAAAACAATATGGCCTATATTCTATGCTCTATGGTTTTTCATCTTATTAGATTGCTTGATTGAATTTGGAGAAATTTCGGTTTTGTTTCAATGCAGCTGCAGGATGTTTCGTAATGATCGGTCATTCTTCCGACTGTTAGGGTAGGGCCAGGCCAGTGGAGTATGAATCCTTTTATTGCAGTGTTTGTTGAAGCGTAGCGAGATTGGATTCATTTTTACATTTTTTTAAAGATAATAACTCGTTGGAAAGTTTAGTACAACCAGTACCCCAGATACTATTACTGTAAATTATCTCAATCTCTCATCAATAAACACGAAAGATTTTGACCAGAAGTGTACGTAGTTTAATTGTGTACTAAATAAATAATAATAAATAAATATTATAGGACATTATTACACAAATTGACTAAGTCCCACAGTAAGCTCAATAAGGCTTGTGTTGAGGGTACTTAGACAACGATATATATAATATATAAATATTTATAAATACTTAAATACATAGAAAACACCTATGACTCAGGAACAAATATCCATGCTCATCACACGAATAAATGCCCTTACCAGGATTTGAACCCGGGACCATCGGCTTCATAGGCAGGGTCACTACCCACGAGGCCAGACCGGTCGTCAAAGTACTGCGCCATCTATCGGCAAATCGGCTAAGTAACTAATTTGCACCACCAAATGTATCTATAGTATGTGTGTTGGTATTTCAAGGATCAGGCTGGCAGTGGTATTTTTTACTATTTTTTTTGCACTATAAAAACATGTTTTGGAATGTAATTTAACTTAATCTCTTTCAAATGATACCTCACTTGACGTAGTAACTAGACCTAAGAAAATTGATTAGCGATTAAATCCAACAATCACCAGGTCGACGGAAGAAGGTGCTTATTCATCAACATTCCTTCACCTATGCAAGATATTTTACAGTACATATGGCGCTATTTTACCACACTAGTGCGATAATTTCATTTTTCGCACTTTTTTATGTAATAGGCAGCAAACGACTAGACAAGCCGCTTGATGGGAAGCAGTCATCGCCGCCCATGGACATAAGCAACATCAGAGGAGCCACTTATGCGTTGCCAACTTTTGAGAACCTAAATACCTGCTTGAAGAATCCCATGTCATAGCGCAAGGGAAACACCTCAGAAGGTGGCTCATTCCACAACGTGCACGTTCCGGGCAAAAACGAGCGAGATGCCCGCTTGTTCTTGGTTTGCCACACCTGAATCGCAATGTACAATTTGGTACTTTGTGACCGGCATCTGGGTTTCCCTACGGGCAGTACGTAAAAAATATATATAACCGTTTGTAAAAACGGAACCACTTAGCTTAAAGTGTGAGAATGTAACCTTTTAACACTTCAAATGCATTAAGACAGCATTTGAAAGTGCTTAAAATTTTTGTGTCGTATAATATCAACAATATCAACATACAAAACTTTAAAATAATTACACTTCATTTACCAGACGTCTAACGTTACGCGGCCATCTAGTCAAGTTAGTTCGTTTTGTTGTTGTGTATCTATGAGTACTTAAATCAAAGGGCCGAAGGCTCTCCGACGCCGAGCACGTTTGAGATCCTGAAGTCCTTCCCTCGGTTCGTTGAACCGGGTCCTTTATTTATAGGTAGATGTACTTTAAAATGTGAGAACTACCAATTATAAGTAGGCAAGTTAGTTAATACATTTTTATCAGAGATTGTAAAAAAAAACAATCCTAAATCGAAGTACCTAATGGGTTCCTGCAGTTTATTTTATTTGAAAATGGACTCGTATTTAGGATTTCAGGATATATTTCAAAATTTTGAGCAGTTAGGTTTCTGCCTTTCTCTCCTCAACTGAGGCCGACTAGTTACGCATTCCTTGAGCAAACAACACCAATACCCATAATCACAAATACCCATAATCCAGTAGTAAATTTCGCACGAACGACATGCGATAAGTCTGAGATAAGTACAAATGTCTCTTTTAAAACTCTCGTTTTTCATGCTAGTTTTAATACTCCCTCAACTTACAAGCCATTTCAAACATACACTGACAACATCCAAATGAAGTCATTCAGTTATCGTGTATTTCGCTCGTTTACGTTATTGTCCGTACATGTATTGTCGCGACACGCTCGATAACTAAATTACATTATTCAGATATCATTCTGATACAAAGATTTCAAAAGTAAAGATAGGCCCGTTCATACAATGCCGAGCTAACATGCGCCCCAACGAACTGGCCCAGGCCCACTTCGTAGTGCCCGTAAAGACTCGTCTTTACGAAGTACATAAATAGAAGTCAATGTTCTGATATCAATGTACGTTTGAATTGGCCTGTTAATCACTTTGATTTACACGCTACAAACAAATAAATTACAATTAAGAAAATAGGAACTTAAAGATATTAAAAATGATTTTAATTCATAACAAATGCACATATAAAATAAACTTAAAAATACTTACGTAAAAGGACTGTACAAACATATTTCTTACTACAAACTCGATCTTTATATCGGCCATTTTCATATAAAAATGTTTTCCTACCATTGAAGCTGGCATCGTGTGTAATATTTTTTACGCCATAGTTGAATAGGCAGCAGTGGTCGGATGAGATTCGATACAATCTCGGGGCACTGACCCATTTAGGATGCGGATGGGGTAGGTCGTGGTAAACGAATATTTTGAGAATATGTTTATGTAAGGCAACTATAAGTGTGTATGTGTATGTATGTGTGGTCGGTTGAGATTTGATACCATCTCGGGGTACTGAGTACTGAACCATTTAGGAGACGAACCAGCTTGGGGTAGATCGTATGGTTGGAAGGAGTGAGGAACGAATATTTTGAGAATATATTTATGTAAGGAAACTATGTAGGTACATAATGGTCGGATGAGATTCGATACAATCTCGGGGCACTGACCAATTAGGAAGCAAGTATGCTTGGGGTAGGTCGTGGATGAAAGGAGTTGGGAATGAATATTTGGAGGATATGCTTTGCTTATATAAAGGAACTATGAATATATATAAGTAATGATTGGATTAGATTCGATACATTCTCAGGGCACTGACCCATTTAGGAGACGAACCAGCTTGGAGTAGATCGTGGGTGGAAGGAGTGAGGAACAAATATTTTGAGAATATGCTTTTGTTTTTAGTCAGCTTTATTTTAATCTACTGTTTCTGTACCATATTATGTTGTAAATAATGGTCAGGTGAGATTGAGACGATACAATCTCGGGGTAATGCCATTTAGGAGGCGACCATGCTTGGGGTAGGTCGTGGATGGAAGTAAGATACGAATACTTGAGAATGGCATGTAACACGAGCAAATAATTTAAAAAACATAGATTATACTCCTGAAACGATGACACTTTTGTTCAATAACTTTTAAAAATTATGAAGTCTTCGGACTTCCTATTTTTCATACAATAGTTATTTGTACAACAAGAGAGCAAAGTTTGATATTTCTTCGAGTGCTTATTTTGAGTCCCGTGCAAGCGACTCAAAAGCGCACGAGATGTAAATAACTTTGATCTCGTGTAGTACACAAAAATTTTCACGTCTTCAGTGAGAAGAGAACATTATTTGGAAGGTAAAAATACAACCTGAAAAATGTAAACCGTCTTCATCACTATTTCACTCATGTTTTCTGAAGGTATTCTAACAATTAAGTTTAATTACCGCAATAAAACAAAACGAAAGAAATTTCAATAAAATAATACAAAAACAATGAAATAACGAATATCAATTGACAGTTCAATCGACAAGTTTTTTGTAAAAAAAAAACTTCGTAAGATACGGTCCGAATTGTGGATACTACTTTGTCAACTATAGGAGTGATCGTTAAAAGTAAAATTATGTACTTTGCGTCACAATTGCGTAAATTTTTATAAGTTCATTGTTTTCATTGTATAATAAAATACGTAAAATATGGTGTTTTTATTTAATTTTAAACTTTTATTTCATTAATTAATTCTTATGAATGAAGACTCGTAAGGTGTTTTGGAACAATGCGGTCTGACTTATTTCGGGGTTCTATTAGTAACCGTCAATATACCGTTGAATTACTTGTGAACTTTTTTGTCTCTTTCTTTTTGCTACTTACGTGAAAGCGACAAAGACAATAGAATCCAAATATTTCGAAATACAAGTTCGAAATATTTGGATTCTATTTCGGGGGTCTATTAGTAACCGTCAATATACCGTTGAATTACGTATGAACTTTTTTGTCTCTTTCTTTTTGGTAATGACGTGAAAGGGAGAAAGACAATAGGGCATATTTTTGAAGTTACTTTTAAGTGACTTATAGTTCGGTGCAAAAGTGTACTAAAACGTAGTGATTATATGCTCTTTGAAGTGTACCATTAAAAACAGCCATAGAAAGTGTCTGTTAGTTCATTGTTAAAGACGACTGTTAGTCTGCCATAACTCGAAAACTATGTTCACGATTTTTAGCAGTTGATACCTCATTTTACAGAGGCTAAATTTCTTAATTATGTATGGTTCCCTATGAGGTTTTTCATAGGAGGAACTAGAAATATTGGAAAAATAAAAATGTATTTTTTTCTACTTTTCGATTCGAAATTACAAAATAATCGTAAATGCCAAGAAAATCATATGTTAGGCCGATTTTTAGAAAGTTTCACGGAGTACTGTTATGTATTAACCATGTGCCCCTCCCCTCGATCGACATCAACTTTTCCACATTCTACTAATATGCTACTATTGGGACAGTTTTGCTCCTAAGTGTATATTTTTGAAAGTCGCTGAAGTTGGTCATTTTGAGGGCCCCAGTCTACAGTTTAATTTTAAGAGCGTGTGACTTTAAATCCGGAGTTCGCGGGTTCAAATTCAAACCCCGGCTCGTACCAATGAGTTTTTCGGAACTTATGTACGAAATATCATTTGATAATTATTTGTCGCTTTTCGGTGAAGAAAAACATCGTGAGGAAACCGGACTAATCCCAATAAGGCCTAGTTTACCCTCTTGCTTGGAAGGTCAGATGGCAGTCGCTTTCGTAAAACTAGTGTATACGCCATTTCTATTCCAAATAGAGATATATCTACAGTTCGTGTTCAAAAGTATCTGTAACAGTCTTATTGTTCTACTTATGTGTGGCTTTCCATCAGAGAAGGGTCCTTATGCACTTGGAGCATAGGCAGGGAACGCCACATATCTTCTTGTTAAGCTATTAGAGAATGGTTGATACTTTTGACGCGTAGTCTGATATATTACTTTATAAGGCCAGTCTATTTATTTATTATTATTCATAATTAATATATACAGAGGATTACTATAACTAGCTTAAATCTAAAATAGGTCCGTGACGCATTGTACCAAGGATGTTGGCGGCATTTCCTCGTTGTATCGCAATACTTATACGTTGTGCGGGGAAGCCGCCAGCTCTTCGGTCACTATAGTTACGTCAACCAGACGCTTCGCGATTTCTGCAAAAAACTTGTGCACGCGTGGACCCCACGGACCTAGAGTTTCAAAGCTAAAATTATGTTCCAATGTCAGTTATTTATTATTGTATTAAAGACAACAAATGATCCAATCAGTGCTAGTTGATCTAGCCCACGTTAGTACATAATGTTAGTCGGATGAGATTCGATAAAATCTCGGGGCACTGACCCATTTAGGATGCGAGGATGCTTGGGATAGGACATGGTCCGAAGGAGTAAGGAACGATATAGCGTATTACAACAAGTTAGTAGCCGTCAGTATACAACAAGCTACCATCAGTCTAACGCTTAGTTCCTTTAAAACAAGACAGAAAAATTGTTTCGTCAAGCAAAACTTATAGTTTTAAAGAATTTAATAATTTTAAAGAATAGTGTAATGTTAAATTGATACATAATTGATATAATATGTGTGGAAATAAGTTTGAACATTGTGACCTGTAATATTTCTGTCTGTCTATTTTGAAAATTGGGCAAATAAGAGTGATGATTCATGATACACTTTGTTTTAAATTATAAGTGCAAAATTTATTAAATATTTTTTCATAAATATATTATTCAGGGTTGGTAATTGTATACGGAAGATAATTTCTGACAAATAGCAAGCAATTTTTTTTCAAATATTCGTGTTGTTTAAAACACGTTGTTTGCTCGATTGATTTCGAGAAACAGTGACAGTGATTAGCACCCAAATTTCCCGATTTGCAGCTCCTGACTTACCTATTTCTGTGGGGTTATCTTAAATTACGTGTCTATGCTAACAAGCTGATGAAATTTAAACAGTTAAAACCGACCATCCGACACAAATTTACTAAGATAACGCCGAAAGTGTGCGAAAAAATTCTGAAAATTACGACGATAAGGGCTCACATTTGTCTGCTGTTGTCAGACATTATGTTCCGCATGTATTTGCCAACCCTGAATAATATATTTTTAAAACAATACTTCATAATGGTAGAGAATGCCTCATGGCATTAAGTACGCCTTTTGTACTATAAGGTTTTCTTTTGTGCAATAAAGATTAAATAAATAAAATAAAAATAATCTTTGAACATAATATAGTTAAAATTTAAAAGCAAAATGTACATATACTTCTTATTCGCCCATCATGTAAAGAGAGAACTCGTTCATTGATTATTTATTGATTAATGAACGATGATGATGATGAACTTAACTCTGGAAATTCCTATAGATTTTTCTTATCTTCATAATTCTTATAGTGCCAATTTATTTTGTTTGTGCAATAATCCTTGCGTTTCTGTATTTTTAATGATTTCCTCCCGTGTTCCAACCTCGTAAAACTGATAAGGGTGCATCGAACTTTGCCGTTCGATGTTATTATTTGCTTATCATAATGTTTGCGTTGACCCTATGGCAAATAGTTCATTAGTGAACGAAGTATGTGTCTAATTATTCATTATTAACTATGCTCTACGTAGGTTACGTAGGTTAATAAATAGTAGCTCGCTCATATCATACAATAGTAATTTGTTTTATCTACACACATATCATAAACCTAAAACCGCTGGTGGCCTAGCGGTAAGAGCGTGCGACTTGCAATCCGGAGGTCGCGGGTCCAAACCCCGGCTCGTACCAATGAGTTTTTCGGAACTTATGTACGAAATATCATTTGATATTTACCAGTCGCTTTTCGGTGAAGGAAAACATCGTGAGGAAACCGGACTAATCCCAACAAGGCCTAGTTTATCCTCTGGGTTGGAAGGTCTGATGGCAGTCGCTTTCGTAAAAACTAGTGCCTACGCCAAATCTTGGGATTAGTTGTCAAGCGGACCCCAGGCTCCCATGAGCCGTGGCAAATGCCGGGACAACGCGAGGAAGAAGAAGGACATATCATAAACCCTCTATGATGCCTTTCAAATCCGTAAATAATTGCCAACATTACGAATAACCTCTTTTGTTACAAAAAAATTCTTATATGTGATAAATAGTGATAATGTAGTAATAGCTTCATAACTACCTACATCAAAATTGATTTGGTTATACATTCAAATTTAGAACATCTCTGAAAAAAAAAGCAATTCGATTTGACCTCTATTCTAATATCAGTCGAGATGCCTTTTAGTTCGAAATGAAATGTCAATTGCATACAATTTTGACATATTTTGCATGTTAGTTTGTATCGAATGATACGGAAATAGGCCCCCGACTCTAGTTTGGCTCTGAATTAAAAAAAAACTAAAAAAATCAAAATCATCACTTGACAGTCAATTCCGCAAGACAAATTGCAACGTTGCCACTATTGTGGATAAAATGCAACATTCTCATCAGTTTTTGACGAAAAAAGAAAACCTTTACGGGCTGGTGCGGTAAAATAGTCATTTATAGTACATATGGTGCTACTTTCGCGTACGTGTGCGGGAAAGTAGCACTTATTTTCTGCACTATCACTGCACATTTATACATAACTATTACGATACAAATGCGAAAAGTAGGAAAATCGATTCCGAAGAGGTTGAAAGGTGAGATGACGCTGTTGGCAGTGGCTTTCGCAAAATGAGTGATTATTTATAAACTGGGTTTTTTACTTGGGTTTCAATCAAAGACAAAATCAAACAAAAAAAAAAAAAAACCAAACAAACGTTATGAAAAAAATATCATTCAAAATCATCATTTAAAAGTTAATTCTACCAGCTAACATAAGAAAACAACTTTAACAACTCAAAATTTGCACCACATGTAAAATGCAACTTTCTCATTAGTTTTTGAACAGTCAAGGGCGCCTTTACTAGTTGGTGTGGTGAAAAAATATTTCCTAAGGATTCAATAAGGAAGGTGACTGGCAGAGCGCGTTAAATCCACGTTTAGTAAATGTATATTTTTACTGTGCTATAAGTTTGGATAAAAATGAATAACGAGGTGTCACTTTAGTGTATCTACCTTCCTAAGATATATTAAGTGTGTCGTGGACAAATTTTAAATTTTATCTTATTTTATTATAATTAAAAATTTATTTTAATATTTATTATGAATATTATGGATCAATATCGTCAATTTTTATTTCTATTTATTTTGTGTTTCTATAAATTATCGCTTGGCTACATCATAAGAAAGTCAAACCTAACCTAAACATAATCATATGAAGTAATCAATTCTAAAATGGCATTTCATGAAATGATCAAATTCTATGATCTGGCGACATCATTTGTAGCCTTAGTAGCGTTTTGCTGTTGCATCACTGGAATTTTCAAAAATTCCAAAGTTCCCATGAAATGTTCTCCGTATTTTTTCTGCGCGTTTATTTCCAAACCTTCTTACAGTTACTTTCGATTTATATGACACTTGAAATAAACGTCAATGAGTGATGTGAATTATGGAAAGTAGAGTTAAGGAATAGAATCTCCATAATATGGAGTCCATATACCAAAAAGTGTCCGACAAAAAGGTGGCGCTACAATACCTAGAATACTTGAGAAAAAATCTAATCATAGACAGCGCACGGCACTCCGTCAATAACGCCTAGGTTCTTAGCTACTCTAGCGCTACTGTGGAGAGATTTGGAACTATTATTTATAGCTGACAGCTGGACACTTTTGCAACAGTTCTGCCTAAGGAGATTCTGTTCCTTGCCTCTACCTTCCATAATGTGAATGTTAAATGAAACAGAAGTCAACAATTAAGAACGAACATTGAGTCCCCAAGAATAATCCCAAATCTAAACAAGAACCTTCTAAGTGGAAACTTGTATGAGAATTTTCTCATGAAATCTTTTCACAAACTTACGAATATTTTAAGAACGTTCTGCAATTTGATCATTGCTAATTATCGCTATAGTTATTATTAAAGGTACATTAGTGACTATATTCCAGTTAGTTATGATTTACTCGTAATTAATCAATTTTCCGCGGCATAGACACAGCATGCCTATCAAACCGTCGACATGACATGTATCATCTATTCCTGCAGTCCATTATCGTATAGGCACTAATTCAGTCCGTCTGTCCGTCACGCTGCCCGCGCGACAACAATGCTTTCGCAAGCCTTGTCTGACGACAGACAGACGCACTGATTGAATGTCAGAATGTGCATTTTTAAGGTTTGGTTAATTGTTTATTTTTATTATTATTCGGGCCTTGATTCTATTGTTTTGGCGGTTGAATTTCGAACAAAATAAAAAAAAAACACATGAAGAAGAACCGAAGGTACGTTGGCACCTTTTTATTTCAGTAACACATTATTTACCTACATATTGTTTTAGAGATACAGCATACAGACAGAAAAAGTCATACTTATAGCATAATAACATAATAGTATGACTATGACACATAACTTAATCTGCAATTTGTTTACATTCCGCTTTATCAACAGACGCAGTGGTGCTCTAAAGCCTAAGTTTTTCATACAAAATTTGGATGTCAGTTTTGTGACGGTCCATACAAAATGTATGTGGAATGTAAGTGTGCGTCACAAACTGTCAATTTTTCGCGCATTTCTCTTCAAATCGATAGTCTTCGTGATTCTCAGTAGAAATAATCCAAAAGTTGATGATGTTTAAAAAAAAAAGGCAATATTACACTTTTTTCTGAAAATTCTGAAAAACGCTATTATGCTTTTGATCCTGTTTATCTCGGATTCGCCACTGCATATTGTATGATTGTAAGATTTTATCATAACTATCAACTAAAGCTTTCTGTAAATATTAAAATAATCCACCCAAAAATAACAACACAGCCACTGTACCCAATTATAGTCTGAATTTGTAGACCAAAATAGCCACCTCACGCTTCTTGAATTTAGGAGTAGCGGGTGGAAAATTGCTAGACCCAGACAGACTGAGTTGCCAATGACCTTCGCAATTTGATATGCCTGTGCGCATGTTTGAGACAATATCTAGCTTAGGCTAGAAAACCAAGATTTCATTTGTCTATCGGTAAAATTAGGTAAAATCAAAAAGGCTAAACGCTATTTTAATTAGACTTTTATGTAGTGACTGACCGATGAGTAGGTATTATAATAACGCGTTTATTGAGAAAAAAAAATCTCCGAATATCTTGCCGTTACCTTTTACCATTTGAAAGAGAAACTACGACCTTAATGAATTGAGTACGTACTGGTATATGCAACATAATGTTTCATATAATATCATAAAAAGGCTATTCCGATAAGGTTTTATTAATTCGGTTGCTTATCTTGACAACGCGCTGCGCAATGCACAGTGACAGATTGTGCAATGCATTTCTTTGTTTGATAAGGGAAAGTACCAATACCTACCGGCCAATAGCATAAATAACAAAAGTTATACTTGTGATTACTTTATAAAAAAACTATAATTGATGTATATTTATGTTATTAATCACATATACTGACTCTAACCTACGTGAAAAGTTCAGACTTGCTATTTTCGTTTGGTTGGGTGCATCGGGCAATTTTTTTTTATACTACGTCGGTGGCAAACAAGCATACGGCCCGCCTAATGGTAAGCAGCCTCCGTAGCCTATGTATGCGCTATACATGTATGTATGATAGATGCCTTGCTTGGGCAATGTTAATGATTCTCACGCCTTTTAGCCAAGTCAAAAGTCGGTGTATGCGTAGGTATAACTAATAAATACGAGTAGGTTGCTACGATGAGACTAAACGCATATTCAGCAACATGACATGATAAAGTTGCACTCATTCTGAAATTGCTACTACGCGACATTACCATGACACGTTTTGCTAACCTTAGACAGACCACAAGTGATATATATATATATATATACCTATAGTTGTGCCGTTTTTGAGAACTTTCTCCCTTTTGTATTGTGTTTTTGCATAGTAAACGGAGAACGTTCTCGACAATGGCACAACTATAGATATAGGCAAATGAAGAAACATCCTAAGAGCCCTTGACGCTACGAAATCAAAATTAACCGTGGGGTACAGTGGTAGGTTCGTTTGATTTTCACACGCTAAAGGCCGCTCCTAAGTTAAAATTCTTAACTTAATTTGTTATTGTTATGAGTATGGCCTTGATAGGACTCGCAGTGAATTTCGCGCGTAACAATAATTGCGAGCGATATACCTTATGAAGTTATGACTCGTAGGGCAATATCCTGACAAAAGTTTGGACATCACCCTAAAAATATACCACATATTTCCTGGACGACCATTTAGTCTACTCGACATTTATTTTTTATTAGCGTTTTCCGTCTCGTTAAAATCTTCTTTTTTAATTTCTTAAATGTTAATATTGGGAAAAACTAAATACTCTTTATTCATGTTAATTGCCTAATAAATTTTGCATTTTTTTATGTGCTAATAAACGCTTTGAATACATTTTTCTAGACACCATTCCGAATCCAACCAGGTATCACGCGTATTTTTAGGAGCAGTATCTCTATTTTTCACCTTTTTATTTTTCCAATGTGGACGATGTCCACGATTTACCGTTACCATTACCAGGATAATGTATAAAAACTCCCTTTAAACCCCTTATTCTAAAACTCACTCACTCTCACTCACTCACTAGTCCCTTAACTTGCCACCATATTATTATACTGCAGCTAAACCATAACGTTCCGTTTCATCTACTGAACTCTAAACTTTTAGCTATCTTCTAGTGCTAAGCTGACACTTCCCAATAATCCCTGACTCTCCCCAAGTTCCACGCGCGCATCAATAAGCATGTATGAGCTATCGCATCATATCAAAATCAATATGCGAATACCGCTAGAGCGTGGGTCGTAGACTTTTAGCCGCACATTTTACACAAATTCACGCAAATTCACGCTTATTAGTCACCTACACTATACGAAGTAAATATTCGAGTCGAGACAGCGAGTCTGCCTGCGTGCGATAAACGTCTCTTTGATAAGAATGACAGCTACTAAGGAACTGAAAGAAAAATTTGCGAAATTCGCGCGCATTCCAGATTTTGCCTCAAGAGGATGTAAACGCATGTACTTTAATCTGTTTATTTATAACATCTTTCCTGACTAACCTAGCAGCAACATTTCAATATCGCTAGTAATGTAACTTTCGATTTTCTTTCCTATTTAATTGCACGTGAAAAATCACGCAATTTGCCGATTATGCTGTTGTGGATGTTATATGCTTCGTGAAAGGTTTAATTTACATTGTATTTTGTAAAATCCATGTTGGAACAACAAGAGAACAAGCATTTGAACTTTAACACCTGAATTAAGAGTTTATATTCCATTAAAGAACATGTTAAACAAAAATCAGCTGGTGCATCAAGACTGAAGTTAATTATATCCTTAACTACCTAATAATACGGTTTCTATTGCATTGTTCTTGATTTTAAACAAAAATCAGTTGCTGTGAAACCTCATCTGTCAGTTTAGTCAGTATTGGCGCGAACGCGGCGCGCGCACGCCGTATGTTTCTCTACACAATTTGTTTCCCGCTCTTTTGGACCAAAGAAATCACGTTCGGAATTTTGAAACTAGAACTTGCTGTTTCGGATTAAAAAGTTACTTTTTGAAGGTAAGTTTTTATTTTTACTTGAGTTTTTAGATTCAAATCATTGCTTATGCTTAATGGAACTATTAGAAGACACATAATTAATCATTTTAATTGCGACGCATTTTCATAGTAATTTAGGGAAAATTAATTTAGAAGCAAAATAAACAAGGTATAGCGTTTGGTTTATAAAATAAAAATGCGCTTATCTATACAATAGTAGGCTACTAATAGCATAATTTATGATAACACGGTGCAAGCTATATAAATATCAACATATAGGTACGTTACGTACCTAACAATATATGCAGGCAATAATAATATTATCATTGTCTCCTTTAACTTCATAAGTGGTTTTTTCATTAATTGTAATGGAAATAATGTATTTTACCGGTAGTAATGTTAGATGTTAGTACAACATTACTACGCATAGAATCTAGATACTTAATGTAATGATCACGATAAAACAAAATGGCGTCCATTGTAGCATTGATTTAATGAATATCTTATAGGACTAATTAATGAGTAAGTAATGTAAGTTTTCTTGCACTCTCTTTTATCTTTTATACCTAATCTCCGTACTCCAACATTCCTCTCTTCTGGAAAAAATCACAAGGCGGGGTCAGGGTGTTATATTATACCTATACGTACTCAATACCTATCAGGTGAACTGTTTTCATTTCACCATCCCTAGCCAAATACTTCACCTACACTAGGCTGCCTTGAAGAGTGCCTTCCCACTGAGGCGGAGTCGCGCGGAGATGAGAGGAATCAACCTATAGCATTGGTTGTAGCACAGATCATATAATACTGTTGTAGGTAACATTGATTATCCACATCTTTTCTCCGCTCCGCTGGATCACAACTTCACAACCAAAGCTATAATGGTTGATTCCTCTCATCTCCGCTCGTCTCCGCCTCAGTGAGAAGGCAGCTTCATATCATACTGATCGAGCAATAGGAAATATTACGCGAAACTCTGCGCAGGGGGCGCCACTACCACAATCCATCACAATATGAGGTTCTGCCGTGAAACAAGAAAATCGAAATTTCGTTATCTAACCTCGCTCGAATATGTAAGAGTGATACAGACACTTGCATATTCGAGCGATGAGGAGGCAGATAACTAAAATTTCGTTTTTCGCGTTTCCCGGTAGGCCCTTTGTAAACAAACCGCCTTGATGCATCAATGTCATATTTTATTATCTGTAAAAACTTGTCAAAAACATTTTAAGTCACAGTTTGTATAAATTACTCTATGATTTATGAAATGTGCTAGTGCTGCACTCTGGCTGCAGAACATTGCATCCTCCTTATTGGTGTATTAGATTCGACGTGATAAAACGATCGTAGTTAAATCATTATCATTCTATCACTCTACTCAGATGATTCAATTCGACCGAGACGTGGATCGGTTTGGTAGGTAGTGTAAGGGTGGTTACCCTAACGCCCATTTACTGCAAAGCTTTTTGAACGGTTAAAACATATATATGTATACACTTCTTCTTCTTCCTAGCGTTTGTCCCGGCTTATTGCCACGGCTCGGGAGCCTGGAGTCCGCTTGGCAACTGTGTAATTCATGTAATTCCAAGGATTAGCGTAGGTACGAAAGCGACTGCTATCTGACCTTCCAACCCAGAGGGGAAGCTAGGTCTTTAACTGGTAATTATCAAACGATATCTCGTAAATAAGTTCCGAAAACTCATTGGTACAAAATATCATTTTTCTGAAAGATTTTTTAAGCCATCGAATTTACATAAGAGGGATCAAATGTAAAGAAGGGCTACAAATCAAACCAACCTTATAGTTTAATGATGCATTTTTCAAAAGTATTGAGAATATATTGCCAAAACTATATTTGGATAAATTTCTTAAGCCGTGTTTTCACTTAGTGCTCTGATCAAACATTTTGTTTTGAGCTCAGAATTGTTCAGAACTCTAAGTGAAAACGCGGCTTTACTATTAATTAAAAAATATCTCCGAACATCCTGGATGGGTTACCTTTACCTTTCTAGTCTCTCCACACATTTGCTGCACCAGATGTTCACGGCCGACCATAATGTAATATATAAAACTCTTTAAGGTTTTTATTCCCTCTCTAGTCTATGATATATGAAAACAGTCGAATAGCAGATAGAAGACACTAGAGAATTAGTTGTCAAGCATCTAAGATGTAAAAGATTTTGTAGAGTTAAAATAAATTCAATGGAGTTGTTTGTGGGTTGTTTTAATGTTAATACACAGTTTGAACTTAGAACGAGGGTATATACACGCCAGAAACGGCTTATTTCCGTGTCTAGTTAAAACTATTCAGCAATGAAGAGTGTTAAACTGTAAAAAAGCTATTAAAATTACGGAACCCCAACATATGCGCCGGAAACCACGACATGTGGCATGTGGCATCCGAAACATGTCGATGACCTTTACTGAGATGCGAATGCTGCTTTATCTGTACTTTGCGTATTTCAACAAGCATTGAACTAGGTATACTTATTAACTGCCCGTGGCATATTCGAATGGGGACTACAGGGCCCTGGGGGCCTAGCCAAGATGAAAATCGTTGATAGAAAACGCCAAACAAAACTTAAATAGTCACGTGACTTGTAGCATCTGTCATCCCGACATTGACATATATCTATAGGACAGGCCTTACGGTGGGGCCAGTACAGCGGTGTCACGCATACGAATTCGAGCCAATCGTGCAGTCTAACGCCACAAAGCGATTGGTTGATGAGTTCGCATCACGCGCGCGAATGGTAGCAACTAGTTGCGTTAGACTGCACGATTGGCTCGAATTTGTGAGTGATACGCTGAACTAGCACCGTTCTTAGTGCTCGTAAGGCTCGTCCTTAGATATATGTCAATGCATCTCGATTGGGGTTGGTCTGTGATCCCCATACATTTTTCCTTTTCGTTGTCAAAATGCCACCGTATATACGCCACTGATAAGAAGGCATCTACAGACACATCAAGCTTACATACACTATACAGAAGTATGCTCAGATTTCATAAAAATCAGAGAAAATGTTCATCAAAATCAATAAAAAATAAATAATCTGTGAAAAATGACATTCCATTCTTTGGTTTAGATCGGTATATTAGTGGGCCCGTTTAGAAGCAGTGGTAGTTTTATGCATTAAGATCGTTGTAATCTAAATTGAAGAATAAATATATATTTGTAAAAAAATTTATTAATAAATTAATAAAGTAACCGGTGTCATCTGCGACCTTAGGAAACCGGTGAAGCTAAAGGGCCTTGTGTACAAGAATATCATCCGCCCAGTCCTACTATATGGTAGCGAGACCTGGCCTGCCCTCGGAAGACATGTCCAGCAACTTCACGTCACCGAATTGAAGATGTTGCGATGGATGTGTGGCGTTACGCGATTAGATCGCATACGTAACGAACACATCCGTGGCAGCCTCGGAATCCGTGACGTAGCGGATAAACTGCAGGAAAGTTACCTCCGATGGTATGGCCATATAAGCCGCAGACCAGTAGACTACGTCGGAAATCGCTGCCTCAACCTCACTGTCCAAGGCCCTAGATCACCCAGCCAGCTGCGGTAGGCCTAAGAAGTGCTGGCCGGACGTCGTGACAGGACATGGAAGAGAATAATCTCACATCTGAGGATACCGAAGACCGGGCAAAGTGGAGAAGATTAAGTAGGAAAGCGGACCCTGGCGCTAGGCCGGGAAAACGCTAGGTTGAAGAAGAAGAATAAATTAAAAAATAAAATGGGACAATCTTACAGAAATCAACCTACTCCCACAGTAAGCTTAATAAGGCTTGTGTTGTGGGTGCTAAACCACAATATACATATAATACTTAGATATATACCGATAACTACTTAAATACATAGAACCTCCATAAGTCAGGAAAAAAATGTAATAAACACAAATAAATGCCCTCACCAGGATTCGAACCTAGGACCTCCTGCTTCGTAGGCAGGGTCTACTGGCTAGGAGGCCGTCGCTTTTTAAAATATAACCAACTCTAGCGCCTATACTCACTAAAGTTCATTCGGAACCTATCGAATTACCCTATGACGGCTATACTATGATCATGCCGCGCCGCATGGAATCGTATACACCTTTAAATCGTTTCAATTCGGGTTCAACGAAATAGCTTGCCCATAACTGGTCGCTTAATTGGATTGAGTTCTTTGGCCGGTCAAATTAGTTGAACGACAGGTGAAACCGCACTACGAACATTCCGGTCGTGAAAATGTTAAAATTTTATATTATTTCGAAACTTTTGCTTCAATTTTATATATTAGGAGATGGATATCAAGCCGAGTGAAAAACCTTTGTAGAAAACGGTAAAGGAAACTTACATTTTTAATGTCATCTGAGTAAATACTCCTCATTAACTTATTGTACTATCTCGGTAACCGAAGAAAATATAACAACGAAATAAATTAGGAAAAATAAATTTCTTAAGGTAAACCAACATTACAACTTTCTACCATTTCTATGCTTAGTAGGGAAGGCAGGTGCTGGCTTTACGATAAGTAAATAAGGACACGTGCGTGTTTGGTCAGATTTATAGTTTCGTATTTGGGTCACATAGGGGAGATATAACAACTGTCATTTTTAGCGGATTACGGAACGGAGTAACTAGTCTCATTTTTCATCGAAGTACTTTGTCACGATACACGATTGTGTTAAACTTTTTCTATCGTTCATGTAGTATATTATTTTTACAATAACTTCCAGAAAAAAAGTTGTAAAAACGTTTTTAGTACTTGTACTGTACCTACATATTTTAAAACTACTTCGATAAATTATGATTGCGTTCTCATATTTCAGAAAATACTACTAGAAGACCGTTACATTGTGACAAATGTTTGGCTAAGTGTGTTGATACGTTGTGCGTTGTTGCTTGTACACAACAATAAACGACAAACGCAACGCGGGCGCTATTCTCTAATTTTGTTCCTTAACAAACATTCGGATGCTGCTGATTTCAAGTTTTTTTTCCTATTTCTGGACAGTTTGCGCTTCGGGCATCTGAATCAACCTAAGGAACCTATCCTAACTATCTATTGATTTAACAAGTCTATAAAGTGGCTGAAGCGAAGACACCAAACGACGATAATCGATCCAAGCATTTAATCATAAGCTGTAACTACGATTGGAATACGGGTTTGGTTACATAAGCAGCATAACACCGCTTCACCGGTCATTATTTCCATAACATGGCTTCGATACGCGATGCCGCATTCCTGACCATTGTGTGGACACTCCGTTATCGATACCTGTTGTTTCGCCGGGGGCAATAGATGAGGGAATAGATTGTAGTAACATTAACGACATAACGACAAATTGAGTTGGCCACCCGGGGAATGGCCTAAAGGGCATTTACCGATCGTATGGAATTAAGACTGTTCAAAGTTTTGTTTAAAAAAAAAAAACAATATCATTTATTTCAAATATCTGGTTAATTCTGCTTAATTATGGTGGGATAACGTGATTTCTATTCTACGAAATTTTGGAATTCTACTACATATGAGGAATGTCATGAAAGTGAAGGAAGCGAAAGAGGTATGTCAGGATCGTAGCAAGTGGAAATCCGTGGTCTCTGCCTACCCCTTCGGGAAATAGGCGTGATTATATGTATGTATGTATGTACTACATATCATTTACCATGGACACTTTCAAAATTTTATTTTTATTGAGATCTGAGCTTGCTTGTTCAGCAGCTGGATTTAGATTTATAAAACAAACATTTTTCTACAAATAATAACATACCTAACTACTTAGAGTTTAATTTAACGCAATGACGACTTTCAGTTTTGAGTCTTTCTTACCTAATACGTAAGTAGGTACATATTGCGTTTTGAAATCAGTTGGTATGTTAACATTAAGGCCCACGGATATCATGTTTTTGAATTTTACTCATGTTGAATATTTTAACAAAAAAGTACCTGCCTATGCCTAATCGAAAATAAAATTGCGGTTTTTTAAAAGCAATTTCAAATATTTTTAACTTTTGTGCATAAATTGTTACCATTTTTTACAGTATGTTTTAGACCTATGTTCGTTCTTTATTTGTATCGAGCGAGAGTCAAATAACCCGCTGTCTGAACCTACGGTACCGTTTAATTCGTTGTCGGGATTAAACGTTTTGTGTATTATGCAAAAGTAACTTTGATGTTTGATTCTTTTTACGTAACTAATGAATATTTGGACAGGTTGTAACACCGATATATGTCACTTAATTCAATCCCTTCTCACAAGGCAATAGGAGTGCTTTTTGAGAACATAATTATGAAGTTTGTACCAGAGGGCCTACTGCGAATACTGAAGTTCGCAAATTGCGGGTATCTTTCTCTGTCACTCTAATCACGTCTAAATTGGAGTAAAAGGGAAAGATGCCGTCAATTTGCGAACTACGGTGTTCGCGGTATACTCCCTGCATTCATATTTTTTTTAGATAGGTTTAGTTTAGTTTATTATTTGTAAATAGTCACCACTAGTATTAAGATTATTGCCATGCCCTAACAGGGTGTCATATACCGACTATGTAATGTTTTAATACCATCCTATGTACAAATGAACATGGACGCATTAAAATATATGAATATGAATATTGAGGCTTAATTAAATATTAAATAAAATAACGCAGTCCTATTCAAATATTGGGACTGCAAAATTCACTCTGCTACTACTTACTTTCTTACAAAACTAAATCGCTAGCCACGTCCAAGTGCTAGCCCAAGTTACTTATCGAACGATCATAACTTGACATTCCGGAGTGTGGTTAAGTAGTTTGTAAGTGGCCGAGGCATTCCTTTGTCACTTTTTACGTCACTCTTGCTTTCAATGCTTTTTAGTAGCGTTGTTCGATCAGTTTTTGTTGGGCAGGAACTGTGAAATCAAAAGTGAGAATGTTCTCGCCTGGCCTGGATATAACATAATGTTTTGACATAATTATTTTGTGATAGAGAAAACTAGGATGAGAGACATACATATTGTATTGTACTCGTTGGAGTCTTTCTTGCAGGTAGACATCGCACTGTTAAGAAAATTAAAAGCAAATTTTTACGTTATTACAGGTGGAATATTTTTTTAGTACTTGAGACAGTTGAGAACCAAAAAAGAAAAACATCCTCCGGAATCTGGGCCGTAGCCTCATAGATAGATAGAGCTCACAAGCGGTATTGAACCTTTAAGTCTAAGGAGAGACTTTGCCTCCTTGTGTGTGTTCTACCGCTTGTACTTACAATGGGCTGTGCTCTGAAGAATTGTTTGACATGTTGCCAACGGCCACTTTCTATCACCGCACCCTAGAACCTAAATGGTCGCGTAATGTGCGGTTTAAGAGGAATTTCCTCCCGCGTACGCTTCGGCTGTGAAATGAGCTTCCTGCCGAGGTTTTCCCGAGGGGCTACAGTATGGGGTTCTTCAAAAAAAAAAACGTACGTTAAACATAGTACCTTTAATTATTCTGAAATGTGTTTGACCCATTATAAAGTTGCCGTCCCATTATAAACGTATACATGCAAAAATGAGTGTTATAGGTGTACAAACGGTCGGCTAAGCGCGTGAAACACCATCACACTACTGATGTGGCAAGGGTTCATAGGCTAAAGAACCGCTTACCTTTAGGCGGGAAATAAACTAGTTTGCTAGATAAAAAACGCAACGATTACCTCCAACAAGTTCGAATTAAGAATACAAACTCAAACGAAACTTGGAACATATTTAAACGTAACATAAAACTTAGAAAGTGCGTATACAAATGAGTGCAACAGCACTAATTCATTTAAACTGAACGAGGATATACTCTTGGCTAGGGACAGAAGCCTCTGGAAGAATTCTATTTTCAATAGGATATTCTGTCTTTGATCTCCTTCCCTTAGTTCCAGTTCTATCTGGGGCCGAGTCTCCTTGTATAGCGGCGTCAGGATGGCCTGTCCTGGGTGTGTCGGGAGGTCTTCCTTTTCCCAGGAATTTTGTGGGGATATTTAAAACGGATTTAACGGGGAAACTAATCATCTCGTCTCATTATGCGGCCGTGTCATCTAAGCCTGCTTATTTTAGGTTATCAATAATAGGCGCTACTCTGAAACACCCTTAGCATTGAGGACAACTGATGATGATGACTACAAAGCTTAACTTGGTTAGACAAGTAAATAACAATCCTAGGATTGCTGTATATATTTACTTATCTAAAATAGTGTGGTGATTGACAGTGTGTGTGCATGTAGAAATCAATTCGACCTCAGTCGTGTCTGCATTCACACACAGCTAAGTACAATACACGTGCGCGCATCGGCATTGTGAATAAAATGGTAACAATAGCATGTCTAATACATATTTCTTATCTGAGATGACTGTGTGGCTGCCTAGTGGTTGGTGGTTTGAATGAGTAAGTAAAGATACTTTATTGCACCAAGAAAATCATTAAAATAAAACGAAATGTGGAGCATCCACGTCCGCCTAACACCACGATCCCCAGTCATGACTGTCATGAGGGAGAGGGAGCGACCGCAGAGAGAGAGAGAGACAGGTAGCAACAAGCGGTCTTATCGCTGTAAGCGATCTCTTCCAGACAACCTTAGTGATATAAGTATACGATAATAATGAGTTTGAACGCTTGTAACTTGCTTTCAATTATTCATTAACCTGGCGAAAATACCAAACACGACATACTTGATACAGGTTAATTAAAATATAGATGCACTTTATCGCGCGCATTTCCATTTAAGTAATATTTTTACATTTCACATGCTCTGAAAGTGGGTCATTGTTGATCTAAAAAGTGTGCAGAAAGTGATACGTGGCTGCTCTAGTCCGTTGTACATTTCAAAGACATTTTTTTTATTTTATTAAATGGATTTATTGTATAATTTGTAGTCTGATATTTAACTGCTCATTCCATAAATAACAATACTTTACCAAATAGTTAATTGAAAGTTCCCTCAAGAAAATCAATGAAAGTTTTTACTTAGTCATGTTTTTTAAATACACATGTATATTACTTTCCTCGTATTCGAAATGAAAAGTATAGTGTTTAACTACTTTAACTCGGGTTGAAAGGCATCTTATCAGTCTCGGATTATTGGTGTTCTCACTGCGTTCGAGCGCCAAACTAACTCAACTATAATTAATGCCTTTCATCACTTGGTTAACAATTCCTGGTGTGTCAAGCATGCCATTATGCTCATCGATTGCGTGCAAAACGATTAAGTTTTTTAATCAATGTTTAGAAACTTCATTAAGTATAATAAACAGTTATTTCATGTTAGAGACTAGTCGGTCGGCTGCTTTTATTAGCCTTAAAGTGTAGATAGTTTTAAAATACTCGGCATTGTCACGGCATTTCCGCTATTAAAACCACCTTAAGTACCTAACTGGTCCTAACTTCTTACAATTCAATCATTGCTTCAATAATTCTCGCATTTATTTGCAATTACAACCTCATTAGTGACTCGCTGAGTTTTCTTCCGAGAATAAATCGAGGGCTGGGAAATCAAAAATTATTATACAAATTAGAACTCCACGTATGTCACATTACAATTTCATAAAACCCTTTTGTTTGAGCTATCGGGTTGTGTCCACTCACCCCTCGAAATTATACTTTGGTCATAAGCAGAAAGTAACAAAAACGTAATCGACGAGCTGGTTAAGAACGAGGTTGGATAATAATAGCTCATTACCGGTCGTTGTGGCGATTCTTGGCAAATGCCTATGTCCAGCTGTGTGTAAGGGCAATGTAGAGAATGTGGAGAAGAGAATCTACTTCCATGTTTTTTCGTCGCTTCAACTCTTGCGTGTGTACATTACTCCACTTGCAAGTCGCTCGAACAGAAGGAGCGAAGCTCTTACTTTCTGACTGTGCCTGTGCGTATACAAATACGTACAATTATCCTTGCCCTATCGGTCTTCCCAACCAAAAATGTTAAATGCCGGTCTTTGCACGGCACACTTAATAAAAACTGCTGTAGTAACGAGAAGTTCCGGGAAATTGAGACTAATACCTGGAAACAAGGCAACGCTCGGATTGTAAGATATCGTTCGTTATCGACTCCCGCGCACTACACGTTTCAGCGCTATCGCCAAGGTCGCAGCGCATTAAGGTTGACTCACGCTACACAGGGGCAGGGCCGGGCCGGAGCTTCCGGCGCTTCGTTTTCTATGGAAAGCATTACGTCATCACCGGAGCTCTGTAGTGGCCCGGTGCGGGCTCGGACCGGAGACTAGCCGGTCATGCTATGAGCAAAAATCGGACTTCCCGGAGCCTCCGGGCCACCCGGTGACTCAATTCTTCCTTTCGGGTGATATTCCACTAGTCTAAGATCTTTGTCCAATGTGCATTGCGTCTCACTCTCTCATTAAGCAAAATGTCAGACGCAAATACACATTGGACCAAGATGAAAAACCAGAATACCACCCTTCGCAATGTGCATGCTCGGATGTGTCGGTATATATTTGCCAAAATAAGAAGGTTACAAAACGTCATAAATTTGTTTGTTAAATATGGATGGTATAGCCAATACATTACTTGGTCGGGTTATATTTTACTCGGCGCAGAGAGAAGTTAATTAACAATGACTGCCAATCTCTATATGAAACCAAATTTCTGTAAATAAAGCTACACAATCATACATATTGCCGGTTTTGAGGAAAGCAATAAAAAAATAGTACTTATATTTATTTTAGTCACGCTGGCTCCACATTTTACTTGAGATACTTGATAGCGCCAGACAAGTTGCCTAAGAATTTGTTACCAATTTTAATAGTAAATGAAGTGGAAGTGCACTATACGTCGGAGCTATTTATAAACCAGATAAAAAAAACACGGACGCCTTTTTGAAAGTATATACACAACAATTAGAAAAATGGAACAGAGCGATTGTGTTCGGAGATTTTAACATCGACTTGTTAACAACGGATAGTGACGTAATTAAATATATGACGTGCCTCCGAGAAACTGGGTACTACGTTATGAACAAAATAGAGCCCGAGTACTGTACCAGAGAAACTTCTACTAGCAAGACGCTTCTAGATCATGTGTGCTCAAATGTCATGGATAATACCTACAATCTGACTATTATAGACGCACCGCTGTCAGATCATAAACAAATATACGTAGAATTAATCAACGAAAAACATACATCTAAAGAAAAACAACAATATTATGCTACAGACTACTCAGGATTATATAAAAGTGTAAGTGAATCTAATTTTAGAAACGAAAACTGTTCATATAACGAACTAGAAACGTTTATTAAGCTACATTTAGAAAAAAAACCAAATTATGAAAACAAAAATACTAAACAAACCGAAGGAAGATTGGATAAACAAAAACATTTTAGCTGAAATAACAAAAAGAAACATTTTATGGAAGAAGCTAAAGAAAGACAAGGAAAATGAAGAAAAAAGGAATGAATTTAAAATGGAAAGAAATAAAGTACGTGCATTGATTAAATCTACAAAAGAAAGCTATTATCTCAAAGAATTTAAAAACTGCAATAAGAATTCAAAAAAAATGTGGAATTTGATCAATTCACTTGCTACTAATAAATATAAGGATGTGTCTTCTCCACCGAGACTAGTTATGGACTCTAATGTAATTAACGACGGATATGCAGTTTGTCAGACTTTCAACAAGTTTTTCGCTGATGTAGGCATTGAATTATCAAATTTAATTCCGAGATCATCTAATAGCAATAAGTTCATATTAACTTACATAGAATCTACCCCTGAAATAACCATGGATATTATGGAACCCTGTACTGTAGATGAAGTTGTAAGAATCGTTAGCAAACTGGACACTAGCACCAGTACCGGGGTTGATAATATAAGCACAAAATCAATTAAATGTATATTAGACCAAATAGTGGTTGGTCTGACAAATTGCATTAATCAATGTCTTAGTTCTGGCATATTTCCCGACAGCCTAAAAGTAGCCAGAGTTACACCCATTTACAAGTCAGGGTCTAGAACTGACCCTGGAAACTATCGCCCAATATCTGTTTTGCCTGTTATATCGAAGGTTTTTGAAAGAATTTTGTATCGAAGACTTGATAATCACCTGACTAAACTAAACTTTCTTATTGAACAGCAATATGGATTTAGAAAAAAATCAAATACATTATCAGCAACCGTGGACCTTGTGACTAAAATAAAAACGAATATAGATAAAAAAAATGTAGCTCTCGGAATCTTTATCGACCTAAAAAAGGCTTTCGATACAGTTAGTCACCCAATACTATTGCAGAAGCTCGGAAATCTTGGTATAACAGGTACAGCATACAATATTTTTAAATCATACTTGTCAAACAGAACTCAGATTGTTAAAATAGGCGATTACAGAAGTGATCCGATATTTGTTCAATGTGGAATACCGCAGGGATCCATACTAGGTCCCCTGCTGTTCTCCATTTATGTCAACAACGTTAGTACTATAGGTCTGTCAGCACATGTAACTCTATATGCTGACGACACTTGTTTATTTTACTTTGGCCGAAGTCTAACAGAGCTGGTTGATAAAGCACACGCAGACTTACATCTGTATAACAAATGGTGTCAAAGTAATTTGCTGACAATAAATACAAATAAAACATCCTACATGATCTTTGCTGCGAAAAACAAAAAACTTCAGCATCCTCCCACTATAATGATAGAAAACGATACTATACATCGCTCCACTAGCGAAAAATATCTAGGCCTGATACTGGATGAGAAACTAAGCTGGAAAAGTCATATAAATAAAATTAGATCCAAACTATCTTCTCTGACAGGAGCATTAAGACATTGTGCGGGCTGCATACCTTATAAAGCTCGGCTACTCATATATAACTCTTTAGCAAAGTCTCATTTACAATACCTAATTGAAGTGTGGGGATGCGCAGCTAAGACAAATCTTCAATTTCTGCAGAGATCACAAAATAAACTAGTAAGAACTCTATTTCAATATCCTCAGCTCACGAAATCAAAGTCACTTTATACTAAAACAAAACTATTTAATCTAAAACAACTATACACATACTGTACTTGCATACTCATCGATAAGTTACTTACACAGAATATACACTCTCAGTTACTATTAACAAAACGAAAATTTAGACATAATTTAAGAAATACCAATAAAATAAAATTATTTAGACATAGAACTAATTATGGAAAAAAAAACCATTTTATTTGAAGGTGCACAAATGTATAACAACCTACCAAAAGATGTTAAAGAAAGTCATTCAGAGACAATGTTTAAAACTAAGCTGAAAGAATATATATATAATAATATTTACTAAGATGTGTTGGAATATGTTACATAATGTTAATTTATTGTAATCTCATGTAAGTGAACTGTTCTGTTCTTATGAGAATAAATGTCTTTAAACCGAATAAAAAAATGTTCAGAAGAAGCAGAGCTTTAAGAACTAAATACTGCCGTTTCGTACATATTGTCGGATTATCATATTATTGACAATGAAATAAATTATATAACAAAAGAATAACGTACTATAAGTATATATAAGTCGTTACGTAGCCGCCTGTTGTCTGCCTCTACATTTAATCAATTGTTTGTTTTTTATTTTCTTTTGTATCTTTTTACTGAGGTGTTCCAATAAAGAGTATTCTATCTATACATCTATCTATCTACGCAAGGTTTATTACAAGCGACTTAGTTAAGTATTTATTTGATCTATATATATTTCCCGAACAACGCGGTATCCGTGAAGATTCAGTCTTTATTATTTACTTTTCCATGTTAGGTGTTACTACATGAAAGTCGCGACGGTCGCAACACGGGCGACTCGGATATATACGTCAAAATTATATAAGTTGCATAATGTCTTGATTTATTTTGTGAAATACGGAGGTGTTGCGGAAATGTAATTTAGTCGGATTATATTAAATGAGATATCTAGTAATGTTACTGCTTGTAAAAATTATTCATTAATGAGCATGTAGGTTATAAATTAATATAAATATACTAATTTTTTCTCATATTCCCACGTATTACTTTTCATTTCGTACGAAGTTATATATAATGAAATATCTCGTTAATAAATTTGTAGATTACGGGAAACTATTTCTTTTACTTAATTTAAAGTCCAACTGATCTTCTGTAAATCTGCCTGCAGAGAGTACGAACATCATATTTCAGTGCAGTTATTGAATTACTCATAAAGGTGCCTATATTTCATTTGCAATCTGTCGTTGGCGATATTATTGCTAGCTGCTCGCGTACGATGCATTCTCCTGAAATAGATAGGCCATACATTTTTTCAGGCTGTAGAGAGCAGCACTAGCATGTATTATAAACCTGAGAGTAACTTATGCATACTATGCCTTAAACAGTTTTTTGACAAGTTTTCACTATGGCATTGATGCATCAAGGCGTTTTGGTTACAGATGGTCTAACGCGAAACGAAATTTCGTTACCTATCTGCCTCTCTGTCTATCGAATATGCAAGAATGATGGAGGCAGAAACCACAATTTAGATTTTCCATTTCGCGGTAGGCCCCGTGTGCGTTAGTAACGCCCTCTACGCAGAGTTTTGCGTAATAATCCCTATTTTATGCCTATTATTACTGTAACTACTGAAATAATACAATAATACTCTTCGTATGTTTTATTGTTCTTAAATTAATGATTAAGACGTGGAACGCATAATTTCGTCAGGGGGAAGGGGAAGCCTATGTGCCTCTCTTTCGCACAAAGAAAGATCGCGCAGTGACAGAGAGGCGAATAGATGAACTAATGAAGTGGTTCGCGGTTATAGCCCTTACTGTATTGTAGTATCGTAAGTGTCAGGATGTCAGGACCATGATAGCTATTTATAACGATATAAATAGCTATCATGGTCCTGACATCCTGACGCTTACTCCCAGTTTTAGTACCTTTTTTGTATTATTTGGTACATGACATCAAAAAAAATTTACCTCGCTAAAAATCGAGAAATATTGAAAATAATGTGGTCAAAAAAGTTACAGTTAGAATAAACTTTGTATGTGCACAGTGGTGCAGCCACTCAATGTGAACCGGGCCTTCAATATAGTTCAACAGTTAATATTTTTGGCTAAAACAGTTATGTATTTTAGAGAAGTGGAAATCTTGAGCGTTTCGGGGGTTTGAAGACACGAGGGTTAAACAATTTTTTCTAACGACTGAAACACAACATTTTTTATAGTACATATGGTACTACTTTACCGCACTAGGGCGTTAATTAGCACTTTACGCGCCTATGTCGAAAATTTAAAGTGCCATATGTACTGTAAAACGTTGTATATGTGCGAATAGATAATTGGCAACTCGTTTCGATTTAAAACACTCCTTTCGATCGTGTTTTAATTTACTGCCACTGGTTGTGAATAATTGAACTCGTTATGAATTAATGTATAATTACCACACCAACGCCAAAAATTATTTAAACTTCAAAATCATCACAAGTCGTCGTCGTCGTTAATTTTACATTCCTAGGTGATAAAATATTTCAAAATTTGAATGATTAAATTACTTTGCATTTCTTGTGAATAAAATGTAAGTAACTTTCCCATCCGTTTTTAAAGAATAACGGCAATACATGCGAAAGACCGACTATGACTGTTAACCACCGAATCCCAGCGCTCAAAATGTATTCCACTGATGTCATGCTTAAAACAATCCAACATTTTGAGAATAATATGGTTAGTTATAATTTTTTACCCCTCTCATTTCTTGAAAATATAAGTAATTATGTTGAAACTCAGTAAGAGTTGCTGGAGAGATGCTATCTAGCAACCCTTACTGGACTTGTACTCCCTAACTATAGAGCTATTTTTTAATAAGTAAAAAGAAATGCAAAAAAGCAGTTACTTCTTTTACAGTCAAATATCCATTAACTTTATAACTTTTTAATATTTTGTGTTCTACGTTGTATCGATATATGTGTACCCGAAGTCGATAAATGAGAACTCTCTATGACAGTTCAAGAATGCCACAATAATTCCGGTCTCTGTTAATAATAGTTTGCCACCTTATTAACGTGCATTTTTACATATCAAACAAAAAATAAATAAAAAATATTGAATGTGGATACATTCATCCTCCTTAGACGTGGCTTCACGATTTTATTTGCCGTGTGATCATCGCTTTCCAGTTGCAGCTTGGTGCCATCGAGGAATGTCCATAGTATATGAAAAAAGAAAAATGTTTATAATACCATTCATTGTATCACAATATCGACTAAGTACTACTAGAGGGCACCTTTAACCTTATTTTGGCAATGTTAAATATCCTTACAATTGTCTATTAATGATAGTTTTCAGTAAGTAGCTCATAATTGGGTAGTTTCTCCCCTACACCCTAAATTCATCCAACGAAATAAAATGTTCCGTAGGTGGCCTATTTAGCCTATTTAGATCGTTCAGTATGGGAAAGTTTGAAACTATAACACATACGAAGATCTGTTCCTAGGAATCATGCCATCGATTTTCTATATATAAAGACGGGCCAATAACACCTGCTTTGTATCTACTGTTTTATTTTTGAAGATTCTATACCTATGTTATAATTATCACCTACTAAGTTTTTGAAATTAACAAAACTAAAGCTATTTTAGTCTAACAAGCATATTGTTATACTTTCTCTTTCACATATGTAAACTATTGAATGAAAAACAATAGCCCATAGGTAAGCCCATATAATATACCTAAGCCCTAACTCGTAAAATACTTGTCAAGGAGAAGTTATATTCTAATCTTCATGAACACGTTTCACCAAATAGCACTGTTTAAATGTAAATATAAAAATATACTATATGTAAAATATTTGAAGAGTTTCATCCATTATTCCTGGGATCCATTATCAGAAATAGATCTTGACTAAAATGAAGCTTAAAAAATAACTTGCAGAACAATCTCAACGAAGAAGATATCGCCAAACGTGAAATACGCGTAGTTGAGGTGTTCCGTCTGGTCTTCATCAGCAGTTCCACTTAATTAAATGTCACTCACTTTTTTAATGTAAATGCTTGATTTGTTGATACAACAACAAATATATACAGGGTGTTTATTTAGTCACCTGCAAATAATTTACGAGGTGAATAAATTACGAGGTCATACATTCCTTTGTACATCTCTACAAATCTTATGATATGAGCTCTGTTCATGGGTTCTGCTCGTTTGCCTCCTATATTTAAAAAAAATACTTCTACTTAACATAACGCCATTCCTTTGTACATCTCTATAAATCTTCTGATACGAGCTCTGTTCCTGGGCTCTGATCTTATGCCTCCTATATTTAAAAAAATACTTCTACTTAACATAGCGCCATTTCTATGTACATATCTACAAATCTTAAGATACGACCTCTGTTCATGGGCTCTGCTCGTTTGCCTCCTGTATTTAAAAAAATACTTCTACTTAACATAACGCCATTCCTTTGTACATCTCTACAAATCTTATGATATGAGCTCTGTTCATGGGTTCTGCTCGTTTGCCTCCTATATTAAAAAAAATACTTCTACTTAACATAACGCCATTCCTTTGTACATCTCTTTAAATCTTCTGATACGAGCTCTGTTCGTGGGCTCTGCTCGTTTGCCCCCTATATTAAAAAAAAAAAAATCTACTTAACATAGTGCCATTTCTTTGTACATATCTACTTATCCTATGATACAACCTCTGTTCATGGGCTCTGCTCATTTGCCCCCTATATTTAAAAAAATACTTCTACTTAACATAACGCCATTCCTTTGTACATCTCTACAAATCTTATGATATGAGCTCTGTTCATGGGTTCTGCTCGTTTGCCTCCTATATTAAAAAAAATACTTCTACTTAACATAACGCCATTCCTTTGTACATCTCTATAAATCTTCTGATACCAGCTCTGTTCGTGGGCTCTGCTCGTTTGCCTCCTATATTAAAAAAAATAAATTCTACTTAACATAGTGCCATTTCTTTGTACATATCTACTTATCCTATGATACAACCTCTGTTCATGGGCTCTGCTCATTTGCCTCCTATATTTAAAAAAAAATACTTCTACTTAACATAGCGCCATTTCTATGTACATATCTACAAATCTTAAGATACGACCTCTGTTCATGGGCTCTGCTCGTTTGCCTCCTGTATTTAAAAAAATACTTCTACTTAACATAACGCCATTCCTTTGTACATCTCTACAAATCTTATGATATGAGCTCTGTTCATGGGTTCTGCTCGTTTGCCTCCTATATTAAAAAAAATACTTCTACTTAACATAACGCCATTCTTTTGTACATCTCTATAAATCTTCTGATACGAGCTCTGTTCATGGGTTCTGCTCGTTTGCCTCCCATATAAAAAAAAATACTTCTACTTAACATAACGCCATTCCTTTGTACATCTCTATAAATCTTCTGATACCAGCTCTGTTCGTGGGCTCTGCTCGTTTGCCTCCTATATTAAAAAAAATAAATTCTACTTAACATAGTGCCATTTCTTTGTACATATCTACTTATCCTATGATACAACCTCTGTTCATGGGCTCTGCTCATTTGCCTCCTATATTTAAAAAAAAAACTTCTACTTAACATAGCGCCATTTCTATGTACATATCTACAAATCTTATGATACGAACTCTGTTCATGAGTTCTGCTCGTTTAGCTCCTACTTAAAAAAAATCGATTCTACTTAACATAGCGCTGTTTCTTTCTACATATATATCTACTTATCCTATGATAGGTACGACCTCTGTTCATGGGCTTTCCTCATTTGCCTCCTATATTTAAATAATACCAGACAAATGCGAGCCGGACTCGCCCATCTAGGGTACCGTAGTTTTTAGTATTTGTTGTTATTGCGGCAACAGTAATACATCATCTGTGAAAATATCAACTAACTATCACGGTTTACGAGATACAGCCTGGTGACAGACGGATAGACGTACTGACAGCGGAGTCTTAGTAATAGGCTCCCGTTTTACCCTTTGGGTACTGAACCCTAAAAAGGAACTTTTACTTATCATAGCGCTCTTTTTGGATATACTGTATAGTAATATTGAATTTACTGCTCTTCTGACCTATTTCGGTACCTTTTATGTACTTAGTACTTACCTACATACAGATTAAGGTTATACAACTATTATTTCTAGAATCAAAAAATCAATACAAACAAACCTACGTAATATACACGTATTTTAAAAACATAATCCTCGAAACTCGAAAGCTCCTCTTTTTGTAAATGCAATGCAATTAAAACGCATTAAACTTAATCATGACTTCACGATCAAGTATCATTTAATAAGGGGCGTTTCGTGCGTAGATAACGATTGTCAGATTTGACTCTCATTTCTAACTTTTGTATTGCTTCAATGTTATGGGTCCCATAAAGACATGTTTCTTTTATAAAAACTTATTATCTAGCCTAGCCTTTTGGCAGTATTTTCTCGAGCTTTACGCAGTTGATTGAGGAAGCTGCCATACAAGACAAAAGCATTTTCAAAGCGACTTTCTCTTAGAACACCCCATCTATCCGTCTATCTATCATAATTTATTTCAGGCAACTAGCGGCCCATAGATAAATACCTTAAGATTAGCATAAACATTATAAAAATATATTTTAAAACTAAATACTACAAATCACATTATTTTACTGCGGCATGAAACTATTTATCATAAGACATACCCTTTGAGACTGTCTACCCATTGTTTTTGTATATGACAGCTACACATCCTTTCAGCAATGGCTTTTAGGAACTGCAAACTAATAATCTATGGCCCGCTGATTTTACCAGTGCAATCAGTCAACTTCGGGCAGCTTGTGGCATGCAGTTGGGGAGTAACGATCTCACGTACCCGAGTGTTCCTAGGGAGTTCTGTCATTCGAAGGACGGTGGGTGGTACAGGATTATCTGCTTCTGGGTTGCCTTGGCCGGCCGGCCAGGGTGGAGTCGTTAGAGCTATAAGTTCCAAGGGTGGAAGTGCAAGACGCGAGTTGGCACAGTGGCTGTTACAGCCACTGGGTTGAAAGCGGTGCACGCCTCTCGATACCCCTGAGCCGCTCACACCAGTGTTACTCTTGAGCCATCCCAGATGTCGCTTTTTGTGTCGTCTGCCGGAAATAAAATTGTATACCGTTTTATTAGGCAGGCGTCTGGTTTTTTATCCCATAGCTCAGTGTTTAGCCCATCGCTTTCACACAATAACCTAGTTTATTTTAGATTCCAACAACTCTCAATAGTCCTTACACCCTGTCGGGCCTGCCTCTGCGTGCGTCCTATGACATGGGCAAGGGCAGCATCAGCTCGGTGTACATCTTACATTTCATGAACATGTCAAAAGGGCCTCTACGTTAGGTTAGGGCTCGGCGCACGCTTCTCAAAGGTCCGGAATACCATTGTTCCGTGATGGGAAAGACATACAAATTAAAATAATAATAATCGTTAATGCAATGCAGTGCTCTATTTGTCAAAGAAAATAAAATTGTTTCACACTCACAAAACATTCATTCTTATTTTTGCTTATTTTTTCATACATTAAGTATCTTTCTGTAAATAAGATCACAATTTTCTCTCTTGTCAGATTTATTTTACTATTTGAATAACATGACAGCGTCAAATGTCGTAAAAAGTATACAAGTAAAAAGGTTTAAGAAAAGAGTCCGCAACATATTATATATTAGACCTATTAGCAAAGAATATCCTATTAGTACGGTCGCGGAAATTGATTCTTTAGCAACTTGCGGTTCAAGTAAATTTGGCTGTACATACTTATGGTAAGAGCTGTCCATTGTAACGTGACACGTTAACTGCTAAAGAATCAATTTCCTCGACTGTACTTACAAGCTAAGCCTAAAGTGCCATGGCAATTAATGCAAGCTTACGAATAAATACAAAAAGCGGCCAAGTGCGAGTCGGACTCGCGCATGAAGGGTTCCGTACCATTTATGACGTATTAAAAAAAATCTACTTACTAGATCTCGTTCAACATTTTACCACTTTGGACACACATTTTTTCACTTTGGAAGTGTCTCTCGCGCAAACTATTCTTTTTAGAAAAAAATTATATTAGAAACCTCAATATCATTTTTGAAGACCTATCCATAGATACCCCACACGTATGGGTTTGACGAAAAAAAATTTTTTTTTTTAATTTTATGACGTATTAAAAAAAACTACTCACTAGATCTCGTTCAAACCAATTTTCGTTGGAAGTTTGCATCGTAATGTATATCATATATTTATTTTAGATTTTTCATTCTGTTATTTTAGAAGTTACAGGGGGGGGGGACACACTTTTTTTCACTTTGGAAGGTTCTCTCGCGCAAACTATTCAGTTTAGAAAAAAATAATATTAGAAACATTAATATCATTTTTGAAGACCTATCCATAGATACCCCACATGTATGGGTATGATATTATTTTTTTTTTTTTTTAATTTCATGACGTATTAAAAAAAACCTACTTACTAGATCTCGTTCAAACCAATTTTCGGTGGAAGTTTACATGGCAATGTATATCATATATTTTTTTTAGATTTTTCATTCTGTTATTTTAGAAGTTACGGGGGGGGGGGGGGACACACATTTTACCACTTTGGAAGTGTCTCTCGCGCAAACTATTCATTTTAGAAAAAAATGATATTACAAACCTCAATATCATTTTTGAAGACCTATCCCACCATAGATACCCCACACGTATGGGTTTGATGAAAAAAGATTTTTTGTGTTTCAGTTCTAAGTATGGGGAACCCCCAAAATTTATTGTTTTTTTTTCTATTTTTGTGTGAAAATCTTAATGCGGTTCATAGAATACATCCACTTACTAAGTTTGAACAGTACAGCTCTTATAGTTTCGGAAAAAAGTGGCTGTGACAGAATCGGACAGACAGACGGACATGACGAATCTATAAGGGTTCCGTTTTTTGCCATTTGGCTACGGAACCCTAAAAACCGGACAAGGGCGAGTCGGACTCGCCCAACGTGATTCCGTAATTTTTTTAGTATTTGGTTTTTTATATACTACGTTGGTGGCAAACAAGCATACGGCCCACCTGATGGTAAGCAGTCTCCATAGCCTATGTACGCCTGCAACTCCAGAGGAATTATATGCGCGTTGCCGAGCCTAACAACCCTCCTTCCCCTCGTTGAGCTCTGGCAACCTTACTCACCGGCAGGAACACAATACTATGTTGTTATAGTGGCAACAGAAATACGTCATCTTTGAAAATTTCAACTGTCTATCACGGTTCATGAGATACAGCCTGGTGACAGACGGACGGACGGACAGCGGAGTCTTAGTAATAGGGTCCCGTTTGGGTACGGAACCCTAAAGATGAAAACTGCTGCCATGTTACTATACATTTAAGAAACACAGAAAATCTGGAATTGACATATTGAAAAAATTATATTGTTATCTTCTTCTGCACGACTTTTTAGGTACTTAGGTAGCTACTTAGGTACGTAAGGCTACCCCCGATTCATTTGTTATGAAGGGGCCCTCGGCCTTAGAGCACGCATAGCACAAGGGCTACGCCCGACTTTCTCAATATGAGGCCGCCGCTGTAGCCCGACGTCAGAGCGTTCATATCATTTCGGGCTAGCATGACGGGCTACGCAAGACTCCATTGCCATCTCACTTACTTAAAAAAAAATCTTAAATTTAATACTCTTTTACTTGAATAACCTTTTCACTTTTAGTTACATGTATGGCGTGCCTAAAAATTATATTTTTATACACTTGAACTTCTAAACTAAGTAGTAGCTTACCATCAGGCCGGCCACCAACGTAGTATAAAAAATACCTACTTTCCACTTTTCTCTTTTGGTTATCTTATAGTTTTTGAGTAAAATAGCTGTGACATACGGACAGACAGATAGACAGACAGATGGACATGACGAAACTGTAAGGGTTTTTGCCATTTTGGCTACGGAACCATAAAATGCACACTGTAAATTTCAACTACCTAACCCACTCGTATTATAGATCAAAAATTCCTTTTCCGCAAGAAGTAAGTAAGCCAGTAAGTAGTTTATTTTTTGTACTTGTTAGACAATTCTATCTTAGTGTACCGAACTTAAAGGTTATTTTTTTTACTTTGAGAGCGCACCACCGACATTCTTAGTGGTGTACGCTTATTTCTCTATAGCTGAATGTTTGTAGATGATTATCTTATATCGATACTTTAAAATGTGGTGGTATTCCTACAGCCATTTTAAATATCTTCTCTTTTAAACTTAAGTTTTTCATGCATTCCTGAAACGGAACAAGTCTATGATAGGATTGATGGGAGAAAATAATGCAAAAACGCGGCATTAAGCAAAATGATCATTTGTGATTCAGGGTTAATATCTATCGGGTATCACTGAACCCCAACGGATATATTTTTGCAATACAACACAAATGCACACCTCAATAGAAGAAAATAATACTGAAAAACAATAGGCCTGTCTACTCGCTAAGAAGCACTTAGGGCAGCTTGTGATGAGTCAATCTCTAAGTAATCTGCCTAGTTACCTACCTCAAAACGGGACCGCTTTTCCATACAAACGTAGTCCCCATTACGGATAATATTTTTACAGTACATATGTTGCTACTTTACCGCACTAGTGCGAAAATTAGCATATTACGTTACTGTGTCGAACATTTAAAGAGCCATGTACTGTAAAACGTTGTACGATACATGTGCGAATAAGTAATTCGCAACTCGTGTCGATTTAAAACACTCCCTTCGGTCGTGTTTTAATTTATCACCACTTGTTTCGAATTTCCTATTTTTCGCACTTGTATCGTAATGTACTATTACAAAATTGGATGTAGAACGAAGGGAATATCAATATCCAGAGAGGAAAATGGGGACTATGTTTGTATGGAGAACCGGTCATCCCTTTTCCTTTTAATAGTTTAATATGCTTCGGCACATGATTATTTGAGACAATATACACGCATTGTATTTCCATTACCTTAAGCAGAGAACACGGTGGCTTCGAAAGAGTCTCGGGTCATGTGGAAATAAAGCTCTTCACATAATGTTGTGTAATTCTCCTTTTTCCGAAAGTGTCCGCGAAATGTCCAAATGCACAATTGCCCAGAGTATGCAGTATTCTCTTCATCAGCTATTATGGCAGCCAGGGCCAATATTTTGATTTTATTATTTATTTCTATATCGACTTGCTTCCCATCGAACCAATTTTTTCAATATGATTGACATTTGTGACATTTGTCATGAACAGTCCGTTATTTGGACGGCTCGGTGAGCTCGGACAGCCCGGCCCGGCCTGTCTCGCGCTCGGAGACTCAACGATAGTGTCAACGCATAGAGATACTATAATATAGAGATGATGGCCCGGTCGCCCCGGCCCCGGAACGGTCCGGCGACGGTGGCGCTCCTGAAAGTCCGTGTGACGGCTCGCTCCGGTCCGCCCCGGCCCGGTCCTGGCACTGTGTAGCGTGAGTCATCCTTTATGCGGCGCGCGACCTTGTGCTAATGCAGCCGCTAGGGTTGCCAATCCTCAGTTTTTCATTTTTCAGGACAAAACTTTGTTAACGCAGCACTTATGGGATCACTTCGGTTTAGCAAATTGAAAAGATGCGTTATTTTCAGAGAAGGTGAAATTTAGGTGTAGATTTTAGGTATAAAACTGGTCATTGTAGTCGTTGACATTGGACCGATAACAAGTACACGAGCAGACGTCAATTCTCAAAATAAGTTTCCTGGATTTCCTATGAAATCACACACATACAAATGTATATGTCGCAGTACTCGCAGTATAGAAACGTATATCCCGAAGGTTACAGACACAGTATACGAATCATACGATATTCTGTGATACGAGGATATTAGAGGAGGAGGTTAAAGTAATACTATGCGTACACGTGTCGCATTCTTTAGAACTATTGCTGTCTTCTCGTTCAACTGTACGGATATTTTCGGTATTCAAATTGACAGAATTTAATGTGATACTGCGAAAGGAACTTATTAAATTACGTAATAAAAAAAAGTGTATAAGTAAAGTGAAAGAAATTAATTTTCATACCATTTCGTACCTTGTCATGGTGACAATCAATGTGAAAGTTGCTGTAGGAACATCATACTACGAGTACTGAAATTAAATTCCTTGAGCGGACAACCCTAGCTTGAATTGTTATTGCTCGGCTATAAAGTGCAGCGTGTGTTCTTCATAAACCGTCTCACATACGCACGGGTAATAGCTGTTTGTTTTAACAAATATACCTAACAGACTACTTGGGGCCAGAGATGAAATTATTATTACAAACTAGCACAACGTGACGCTCACGCTTATTCTAGACCAGCGGTAACAGCATGGTTCCATTTTATTAAAAGCTTTTATTTAACTTGCAATATATGTATGTTTATTTATATGTATGTTTAAGCGCTGGTGGCCTAGCGGTAAGAGCGTGTGACTTGCAATCTGGAGGTCGCGGGTTCAAACCCCGGCTCGTACCAATGAGTTTTTCGGAACTTATGTACGAAATATCATTTGATATTTACCAGTCGCTTTTCGGTGAAGGAAAACATCGTGAGGAAACCGGACTAATCCCAACAAGGCCTAGTTTACCCTCTGGGTTGGAAGGGCAGATGGCAGTCGCTTCCGTAAAAACTAGTGCCTACGCCAAATCTTGGGATTAGTTGTCAAGCGGACCCCAGGCTCCCATGAGCCGTGGCAAAATGCCGGGACAACGCGAGGAAGAAGAAGAATATATGTATGTTTATCACTTGTCACTATGCCCGTCACTTTCACGCTTACATACTTGTTAGAACGTGACAGTCATGGCGACAAATGATAAAGAGCCGACTATCTTAGCCCTACTGTGCATACTACATAGTCAGTCTTACTCGCTTTCATTCATTATCACCTTCCTGCGCCATTTCCCATCACTCGGGGTCGGCTCTCCTTGTCCGTTTTCTCCAAGCTGGGCGATTTTGGGCGATATCTGTGTTCATAATAGTTCATATATTGTTTCAGGTTTTTTGGACCGTTAGCCAAGTTACTCGCTTTCATTCAAAAATATCATAATGCACTTTATCGCGGTTTAGTGCACGTTGTTTTGAAATTCGACCTCTTTTGTTCAGTAAGGTCATCTAGGCAGATAATACACAAAATCAGGTCGTTCAGGTCAGATAACGATACGGACATGCTGATTCTGGTGCATTATGAAAAATTATAATATACCTATGCAAAAGTGTCCTTGTGACGTCAAATAAATATACTTTATTGGGCTGGTTGGTTGTGGACAAGACTGTGTAAGATTGTCCTCAAATATTCATTGAAATTAGCCCAAACTAAGCAAAGCTTGAACTATGGAAACAAGGCGACCTACATGGGTACTTAAATAAATAGGTACATACATAAAATAAAAAAGTTGATAACTCAGGAACAAAATATTCATGATAAAGACACAATGTCCTTACCGGGATTTGAACCCAGGACCCTCAGTTGCAGAGCCAGGGTTGACTAGGTTAGGTTAGGAGGCTTTTAAATTTCATGTGTCGCCAAGACACGAATATTTGGATAACAGTAATAGGTCACTTTCAATTGACACACTTTAGGTACCTATGACAGTAAAAAGTTTCATAAAATACTTACATGGGAAGTAATTTCGGACATCGACAGGCTTAAATTCTATTTTATCTTTTCTCTTTCCGACGGTTAAAAATATTGGCATATGAGCGCAATTTTCATACAGCTAAAAGCTTTCATACAGCTTAAAGTGGGATGATCATGTTATGAGGAGGCCAGACGATCGTATGACTCAGTGACGCAACGTGAACTAATCTAGCCGTGGGCGAAACCACATCTGCGAGGCCCTTTTCAACTTGTTTTCCCAAGGTAATAAAGGGGTTGGAGAGGTTGGTTGAGAGGCCTTTCTAAGTGTGCGTACGTGGGCGAGGGCTCCGTTCGCCCAAGCCGTCTAGATAAGTCCTAAGCATCAACATCGGTTCCAAAAGATCGGGCAGAGGTAGACCCCTTACGACCTGGATGTCCATCAGTAACAACAAACTTAAGAATGCCCAGATGTCTCGACAACCCACAACAGCGAATGACGAGGAGAGCCGACTTCAAATTAAATGGGAAAAGACCAGGCAAAGAAGAGACGACAATAATCTAATGAGCGATCTCTTTCAGACAACCTTTGCGTCACTACAATTTGTTATTATCTGTAAATTATTCACCCTGTTCATGTAAGTACCATACATTTTTCAATTGCCTACTTAGGTATGACCTAACGAGTCTTAAATTCTCAATGAACCAGATCAAGTAGCAGAAACGCGGTACGTCAACACTCTTAGCACTTTACCAGAAAGTTTATTTTCGCTTGGATCAAATCTTACAATGGCCGTTGTCATAACATCAATGCGCACGAGCCAAAATCGCGCATGCGTACAAACTTAAAGCACATGTATCGTGCGTCTCCTCCTTTCTAATGTGTAGTTTATATTGCCATCCTATTTTAATAACGGAGGGTGGCATATCGATTGATGTCTCTTTCTAGCATACGTCAGTGTATTTGACAGCACCGGTGCATGTGGTTGCTATGTGCATTTTGTGATTTTACTGTGATTTTGCTATAATTATTTATTTCTACATATTATCCTCGAAATGGTAAGTCATTTTAACATATTATTTTGCATTTTGAACAAAAAAAATATTAACAGCGGACTAAAACATGACGCATTCCATTGTCATTCATTTTAGTAAACTTTTGTGTTTACAAACAAAGAATTTTACTTCATTATATCGTGATATCGAGGGATTATTAAATTATGCCATGATAAGATAAATATGCAAATTATCTTCTTATCGAACGAAACCGGCGAACAGTTCATTGCTTATGATTGGATCCTTAATTTTGAGTGAGGGTTAGGTAGGTATATTATTTTTATCATTTTACACGGTCCTTCCACTGTATCCACAGTACATCCGACAATTTTGGGTTTCGTTGAGTTAAAAAAGACGCTATACGGGTCATGGTACTATCAGTTTATGAGATCTCCGCGACAGACATGTTTTATGTCTTTAAAACCCCTAAACAAGTGTGCCCATCCTCTTGAATCAATCTACCATATGTGTAATGTAATCTAAGCCCATCTCTAAGAGGATTTTTTTCTTGTTCCTCTTACATAACGCGGTTGTAAAAGACTAAGAAAATATCTGTCTTGGTTAAGCTTCTTGTTGCTCTTGAGAATGAATCGAAATATTCAAATGGAGGTTTAAGCCGTGTAGTGTACGGTGACGTCTGAAAATATCGATACGAAAAAAGTGCTAAAAATATGTATACCCTTTATTGCCCATATATTAAGGTAGTGTATATTTTTGGCACATTTTTCGTATTATTTCGATATTTTCAGACGTGACTCAACTATCAACTAGCTTCCCACTCTTGCTATCTCGCTACGCCCCCTGGGGTGCCTTGTTGGCATCATAACCAACTTATAGAGTCAGACCAAGCTAAGTTGGCACCGATTTTGATAGCTCAGCCTGTGCAAGTGTTAAGTAAACATCATAATGTCATAGATGTTTGACGTTTAAAATAACACTTGCACTGTCTGGGATATTAAAATCGCTGCCAACTTATCTTGGTCTGACTCTATCCATATTTTATTATCTATCAGCAAATCCCGGTCGCAATTCACTGAAACTCTCAACCATGGAACCATGTCACCATGGAACTTCTAACTTCACCGTTTGTGATCTATTCTTATTCCTGCTTATTCCAAACCCAAAATGTGCACCTTATTATATGTAATACTATCTTACTATTCATAAGTGCTTGTTGCTAGGCCTACATGAATAAAATATATTTGAAATGAACTTGAACTAATTACTAAACTGAAAAGTTATAGTGAAATTATGATTTAATGCTAGTTAAAGCAAAGTAGTACAACTAGTTCGCTAACTTCCTCAATAAAGGCGAATTTAGGGTACGTACTCGTATTTTAGCCAACCCACATGTTCGATGAACTGCAAAATTGATAACGAGGTTTGTCTATCAGCAGTAGTATTCGACAGTCTCTGTCCCCTTCTAGTGGTCCTTTTTGGCCCCGACACGTCACCACATCACGCTCGTTCAAAATCAGGCCAGTCCATGACCAATCACGAGTACCGTAGGCAGGTGCATTATAGTTCGGCGTGTGTCGGATCGATACCGGATCGGTCACTTTGGTCATGGTTGGAATCGAACATCACGATATGAGAATTCAGTCAGAAACTACGTAAGTAAAACAGCTGCGTCACTGATGATTCTAAGTTTGAAATAGACCACCACCATCCACCATTTTGATAAAAAGTCAAGGAATTTTTGGAATAAAATGTCTAACGCATGTTTGATTTGAGCAAAGAAAACGGGTTACTTTGTACAGAATTTCATACGTTTACTAGACTTTATTATGTACGTTTAGATTAGACGGTATAGTTTTTGTGACCCCTTTCTATTATCTACTCGTAATACTAACGTTATTTGAGTTGTTGGGTTTCTTTGTAAAAGTGGCTAGGAGCATAAGATTTCATAAAAAGGTACATACCTAGCGCAACCTAGATAATAGCGATTTTTGTCAATAGAGGGCAAAACAAACACATAAGTCGATCCGAGAAGTTTCGCGTTTTGATACCTATCAATAGTAGCTCAGAATATTAAAAAAAGAAAGGAGCTCCTAGTACACGTTAAGAAATGGATAAAAAAATCGTAAGAAGGTCATTGGCCCGATAAAAGATCGTAAGCTTTATCAGGCCATAGATCTATTAAAGTAAGTAAGCTGTGTACAAAATTGTCAGTTCGCCGCATCCGGCCCACCCCACACGCTCGCGCCGTGTTTGTACACATTGCTTGAAAGGTATTTGAAAAGTGACACTTCTTTATTGTTTAAGTCGCTGGCCATATTCACATAGCTTTGGAATAATATGTATATTGGGTGATAGCAAAATGTTGCAAAGGGACCATCATTAGGCGCCGTGGACGAGAGCCCTGCGCACGCTCAATCAAGTTGCTGACCAGATTTATGTGTTCCATTGATCTGAGAATGACTTCATTAAAGTGTCTTTGTGTTATGTTGTAATTCTTAGAAATAATTTTATAGGTATAGGTTTCTATTTGCTACTCTCTCGCATTGGGCAACTGTTATGATACCTGTACCGTTATGAGAAATAAATAAAAATAAACTATAAAACTCCCGTGATACTCGAGCATATTAAAATGTACACGTTGCGCGCTCGACCAGAAGAGACGATGCAGCCGCTGCGATCGAAGATCCTCGAAATCAGATCGAACCATGTCGAGCGTTTATTCTACTATTATTAACGTGAGTAACCAGTTTAAAATAAATTTAACCATCATTAATACATTACAACAAGACCTACTACGCATATGTAGAGGTATGAGTACCTACTGTCGTACCTATTTGTCTGTAAGCTCAATTAGTAGATCTTGCGCGTGCTTCCCATCAACACAATTGTACCGTGGCCAATAAATAAATTGAGATCTTATGCAACTGATGCATTCATATTTTTATTAATAGACTTGTGATCTACTTTATCAGTTGGACACTCAAACGTTCGACACCCTTATTCACGAATATGTAAGAGTGATAGGGAGGCAAATAAGGAAATTTCAATTTTCGCGGTAAGATCTGAATGATATCTTTATGATGTAATTTAGTTATCGTGCATTACAATCGTACTTGTACATGTGCAGGCACGAGCGAGACACACGATAACTAAATTACATAATTTATATATTTTAATTTCAGTGTACGTTCGAATTGGCCTGTTAGTTTCAGAAAATCATTACTTATTCCCTACAATTCTTCTTCTTCAAACCTAGCGTTTTCCCGGCCTAGCGCCAGGGTCCGCTTTCCTACTCAATCTTCTTCACTTTGCCCGGTTTTCGGCATCCTCAGGTGTGAGATTGTTCTCTTCCACTATCCCGATATGGCTGTTTTTTTACACATGAAACTCGACTAGTACATAGTTCAACGTGAAGTTACAAAATTCCATCTGTGAAAACATAAACAAGGAAGCTTTCCTAACACCTGCTTATCACCTTATCGCAACATCCTACCCACAAATTAAATATAAACCTTATTAAAATGCTGCTAAAGCATAAACTGCCATGCGTGTACGCACGTAAGTGATAATAAACTGTACGCGACGGCAGCACCTGCTCTAATCGCTTTCTTCATTAAAGCGTCGTAAATTATATTTAACTCGACAATGATAGGTTAACAAGGAAAGTGAACAAACTAAGAAAGGTTCAAGAAAGTATTTCTTTATGACATGGACAAGACACCGCAAGGCAAGTGGTCTATCTAAAGCTAAAAGACATAATGTAAATCTAATATTAAGACCCCGCGGCATGGTACCGTAGATGCTGGCAGCATTTCCCGCTGTATTAAAATACTTGTTGTGATATTAGTTAGCTGAATACCAAATACCCTTTCCCAATACATTTATGAATAAAATAGTTAGTGGTAGTAATGGTTGTGGGTGATAAGGAATGCTGTTCACTTTGCATGTCTCTAGTCTATAATGCACCCATCGAGTGCGCAGCCCTGGTGAATTAATTGATAGGCGTGGGATTTGTTTGCAATATAAACAATATTAAATTCATCGTAAATCATTAATTGTAAGTAATAAATCTAGCAGCTCGTTTAGTGGGCTGGGAGGTTAGGATACTGATTTGCGTGATTGTTAAATGTAAAATCTAATTTTTACAAGTCGTACCTTGGTCTAAGTCTTAAGTTTCATCGACCGATTAGAGTCGTTTTATATGAATTTGTTTTTGGTTGTGGTTACCGATTTCTGATATTATTACTCTAATGCATAGTACATTTATAATTCCTTTGTTTTCAAATTAATATTTACCAAGGTATAATTTTACTAACCTTATTTGAAACTAAGTAAACTCAACTATTACGTTTTATGTCCCTTTTTAAAAGCAATTCCTAGCTGAGCAACTTTTCAAATCTCGAATTTTCGAAGCTATGTTTCTGTCGCGCTACGGTGGGCTTGCGATAAGGACAACTGCAGCTCGGACTAAAATTCCCACGCAAAAAACTCAAAAATCGAGGTTTCGCTCAATGTTTCCTCCTCCAAAACGCAACCATTCATTATGAAATTTTGGAAACTGCAAGAGGAAGAAATAATTTATTTAGTTTGGATTTTTTGGATATTTGTTGTCATATTTGTATACTGCGCCTTTTTTGCATCAATTCAATTGAGCCGTTTCTGCGATTTTCGAGGCGCTGCAAGTTTCTTCAAAATAAAATAATCCAAAAAAGCAAAACATAGCGGCACACATATTGATGATATTGATCTTATTTGAAAAAAATCATTGTTCTAGGTTAAAAATCCAGGGAGAAAAGAGTCGAGATCGTTTGTATGGAAAAATCGCACCTAGGAATTCCTCTTAATATGCGACGGTATCTCTCATGTGTTATGTTAATATCAATCGAGCCGCTTTAGACCTTAGGGGATGTGAAATGAAAATACTTGATTACTTATACGTACAAATCAAATTGTGTTTTGGTCATAGGTATATGTACATATTTATATTGTGAGAAGTTACGAACATTTTTCATAGGATAGTAGGATTAAAATGTTTTGATTTCATAATTAGGAAATAAATAAATCTAAGTCATAGTGTATACGTATAAAATTAACACGTTGCAGCGCTGCACATACGTAAAAAAGGAGTAGGAATAATATTAATCGTTATTTATCGATCTGCGAACAAAGCTATGACCCCAACCGAGCCAACCCCAGCACACGTCGGGATCAATACGCGCGTGCACCGCGCCGCGCCGTTGAGGACACGAGGATCGATATTGTCTGCCCGCGCACATCTGGTGCTCCTGCGCAACGTTTGGCAACCATTGCTGGTTTTGTCCCTCAATGTTTATATACCGCTATAGTATTATTTAATATGAAAGTTGTTAATTTTCCGATAAGGTTATTAAGCAATGATGTATAACTTTTCTTTGTGCTATTTTTACGTTTCTTTTACTGATAAACACAGTGCAGCCGATATGAAAAAAAACAATTTAAAAGCAAATTTGCTCAAAACTGAGACGAGTGGAAATCGAGGGGGGCGGCCTATGCTCAGCAGTGGGACACCGTATAGGCACGCACCGTATATTATAATAAATAAATAATAATAAAAGCAAAATTGCAGGTGCGGCACAAAAATGCCTAAACATATATACTTATTTATTTCCCATGAATTATTATATTATTATTACATAATTTTTTTGTAAAAAATATCTAAATCTTTCAATGGTTTCTTCCCTCCCAGTAATGGACACCGTTCTAAATCTATTCCTGTGGCGGACGAGGGTGTGATATTTTAAATCAGGGGACGAACACGGGGGTTGTTTTTCAACTGCACTTCCGTTCAGCGTGGAATTTCAGCCGTGTTTAGAATGAGATAACATAGCAAACACGTTTGCGCATTGATTTCGTGTCTAAACATTTCTGTACGACAGTGTTTTTTTTTTTTTTTCAGTTTAAAAATTTTATAAGTTTTATATCCTCAAAAGTAGTGGTAACTTTTTTTCTCCAAAATTAAATCTGAGTAACTATGCATGGAATTATAGTGTAGTTTACATATGATTGTACCGCAATATTAGATATCATTTCTAGCATTTCAGAAGAATACGTTGATTATAGATCGTATCATCACTCGTTTGCTTTAACTCGCATTGACTTGTTATTAACGGTTAAATTAGACTATTTAATTAAAATAGTCTGGACATCTGGAGTGTTATACTCTATTCAAAATTAGAGCTATATGTAGTCTGTGCGGAAAGAAAAGAGTCTAAAAATGTATTGGTTTCCTTATATACCACGACTCTTCTCTATCTGCTCTAGATGAAAATTAGAAAGTATTCACTGCGCAATCGGTCCGCTTTGCGCTGACGCGAAAATCATTCAAAATGGATTTCAACGTAGGTATTATATTGTAGATACATAAATAGAAAAAAAATGTTAAAACATATGACTGACTTTCCTAATATTTGAAACATAGGTAACGTTATATTTTTAATTAATTTGTTTTCAATATATTATGAGAAAATTAACAGATTTTGAACTATAAATTATGTAATTACTAAGGTACAAGGTTTAATTAAATGTATAAATTGTCTATAGCACCTTGATTGGTCTTTAAAATGATTGAATGAGATTCTATTGACTTGGAAATGTAATGTTCAGATGTAGATATATCCTAGGTAACAGGTGTTAAAGTTAACAGAATATTATAATACATTATCATGTAAGACATGCAGTTCTGAATAAGACATGAGACAGATTAATATTTCCATAATAATATGCAGTATAAATGATAGCATCGCAGTGTTGAATGACAGTGATTGGTGCATGTTGTTGTAATATACATTTTAATACATTTTGACCGCTTTTCCATATAACATAATCCCTATTTTCCTTTCTGGATATTGACATTATGGAATATGTTTTAACATATTTTGATGTATATTTACCATAGCTACGCCCCTATGTTTGACTTTTTTAGATTTTTTTATTTATGTAAAAATTAGGAGAGAAACATAGTTTTCATACAATGTTTTAAATGTTCCTAACTCTTATAATAATCAAACATAGGGGCATAACTGTGGTTGTTATACAACAAATTGTGTCAAAATATTTTTAATAATGTTAATATCCAGAGAACAAAATGAGGACTATGATTTTATGAAAAAGCGATTTCGCACGGCCGCGGTGTATCCTCTTAAGTTAAAGTTGCTCGAAGTTGGGGGCCTAGCCAAGGTGACAATCGTTACCTTTACAGTACATATGGCCCTTTAAATTTTCGACATAGTAACGTAATGTACTAATTATCGCACTAGTCGATTGTAAAACGTTGTACGATAAATGTGCGAATGGACAATTCGCAACTCGTGTTGATTTAAAGCACTCTCTTCGGTCGTGTTTTAATTTATTGCCATTCGTTGCGCATTTGGTACCTACTTTTCGCACTTGTATCGTAATGTGCTATAATAACTACATATAAATTTTTTTAGGGTTCCGTAACTTTCGTACCCAAACGGTAAAACGGGACCCTATTACTAAGTCTCCGCAAATTTTCACAGATGATGATGTATTTATGTTGCCGCTATAACTATAACAGCAAATACCAAAAAGTACGGAACCGTCGTCGGACGAGACCGAAACTCCATAGGATGCTAGTTTTAAAATGAAATAGAAAGGATACGCACCTACAAGACATATGTTAGAAACATCACAAAGGCTCGGTTCAAACGCAGGGCAATGGTCTTCACATATGTTACAAACTCACAAAGAGGGTATTTCATTTCTAATTAATAGACATAGAACAGGGATTTCTGTTACTATTTTTCGTCTGTTCAGCTGTTTAGATTTAAGGTTTGTTTTTTTGCTAACAAGCCTAGATAAAGAGTTCTTACTTTCCTGTTTGTAGATGGTCTGTAGTTAGTCATATTTCGCTAAATGTAGTACAGGGGTCACCAAACGGCGGACCGCCGACCTATTTTATTTTTATGCTTATTGAATAAACTCAAGTTGAAACGGACCGCGATGGTAATTTTATTTTAAGAACCAGGCCCCTGAAGAAACTAATTGGTGATCCCTGATTAGTATAGGAAATACGTTATGGTAGATATTATTTTTTTGTGATAAGAAATAAATGATAGATAATATTCACATTGACACATTGTAAATAGGTTGCTCCCGCGCAAACATCGGCAGACTGTTTTGTACAGAATATTGGAGACAAGGCGTCTCCAGTTGTTGAATGCCCTAAGACCAGACCCAATATCGCTTTCTGAGCATTTTAGAAGTATTGGAAGAATGGCGTTACGTAAGTAATATTCTTGTTGAATGCCCCTAAACTAAACTAAGCACAAGCCACGAACAGACCGTAAAACATACATAAAACTTTACGATATTTCGTGATGATGTGTGTCAGTGTCGTCTTAACCTGTCAGTTAGGTATTTCACAATCAACAGTCTATACCTAAGTTATTGCATTTTCATATCGACATAGTTTCAAATAACTTCGTATTTTATAACGAGTAGCCAATCGCTGATTGATTCACTAACCTATGGTAGTTATACTGATATTTACTCTCCTGGGGCCCATTTCTCGAACGGTATTAGTCTAATAATATTAGTCCACGAACTGTCAAAGCGTATGGGTTACCATGGCAACACACTAATAATATTAGCCTAACATGGGGCCCATTTCTCGAACTGTATTAGTCTAATATTATTATTCCACGAACTGTCAAGTCGTGTGGGTTACCATGGCAACACACTAATAATATTAGACTAATATCGTTCGAGAAATGGGCCCAAGGTGCGAGAAATAGGCCCCTGCAATAAGCAGAGTTGGTAGTTGTATATAGTCAGAGAGCACGTCGTTAATGACACTGACATTAGTGACGGGCCGCAGTCAGTGCCCTACGATAACGCAAGTGCAATTACTGACGCGGAATGCTCCGAGAATGTTGCTAACTAACTACCTAACTAACTATCCACGTAGCTACTGGAAGCATCCGTAATTGATGGGAGCGAGTTGCTCTGTAATAGGCATTTGACAATAAAAAGGGATGCGGCGAGCGGTTTGAAAGTAGAGAAAATACTGCAATTATTCAAAGCTTCAAAGAAGGCGTCTTAGAGATCTGTTTTATTGGGAAAACATTGCACAAGATTAAACACTAATTATGTAAAAATGGTGCAAGGAGAGAGAAAGATGATATTTATTAGAACTATCGAAAACAACTGAAAACTTTGATACTCGTACAATACATATAAAATACACAAATAATACTATTTTTTATTTATAATTATGGTCTCCCTATAGTCCCTATTACCTGCTTTCGACAATTTTGTGTCAATTGTGTAAGATAGCCAAGTATTGCGATTCAGGTAAGATTTGGTTACCCTCTACTACCTGTTAAATAAAATTACGGACTTTCTTAAAATTGATTTGGGTAGGATAGCTAGATGGTCAAATGGGGTGCCTGGGGACATTGGCGTAACATAACATAAGAGATATTTTTTACTAATGGTAATATATAGCTACATATATGTAAGTAGGTACTTATTATTGATCCTATGACTGATATTTCCAGATTCAAAAATTCTAACTATGTAGTACAGTTCTGCTAGCTAACGTTCGAATCGCAACTGCAGCTGCATTACTGTTGTGACATTACTGTTTCCGTTGCCGCTTTACTGTCGCGATTAGAACGTTTAATCCGTCACTCATTTAATCAAAGAAATTGACAATGACTGTACAATAGTAATCTAGGCTACGGTTGGTTGCCATCAGAATATCACCTAAAGTTTGACGTAGGCATGTTACTACTTGCGTCAAAATCGAACAACGAAACACATAATACTTCAGCACGCTCGTATGTCGCACCTTCAAAGTCGCCGCTCATCGACGGCCATTACCGGCGGTTCGCGTAATGCGCACAGGCATGCTAGATGTGGTCGTAGATCGCGCAATTTCCGCTGGATGTGGGGGTGGAGGGGTATGGGGGTGAGAGATGCGATGGGTGATATTATTAGATTGAGTGTGGCTCAATTTTCTGAAAGGTATCGAGAAAGTCTGTCTCAATGGTATTATTTATATTTGTCTATTCTCTAGCCGCCCAGAGATATACAATGTATTTGTCCACGTATAGTCGAGCCGTTAACCACGTATAGTACGAAGAATTTTATCGACAAATCACCCCCCATACCTATGTTTTTCTCAACCATTTTAAAACTGCACCCCTTCAAAGTTGTATGCTGCCAAACACGACTGCACTTGGTTAATGTACCATTATCTGTCCAATTACCTATCACACATTAAAAAAAAAACATTCGATAGCTTATGAATTAGGGCATTCATTCCAAGCATAAATGTTACAGAAAATTTTCCACAATTACTCGAGAATTGATAACAAAGATAAAAATTGTCTTCACAATTTTTTTCGAAAACGAGGTTGTTGACCTGTACTTTTTTATTGTTAAGTGATAGTACAGGGCATCAGCTATTTGTATTGTGGCCTACTACTACTACTACTACTACTACTACTACTACTACTACTTTTCTAATGTAAAATTTATTGACATCTACGTAATTATGTTGACATGCATGTTGATAATTATAAACTAACCTATTAAATTGCTCTTATGTTTAAACTTAGTGTTGCATGGTAATTTTATTATTGTAATTTTATTGTATTTTTTACTTTATTTAGTTTTTAAGTTTAGTATTAAGTAACATGTCCCATATTGTATGACATAACAGGGTAGCATGTACCAAACAAGACTAAAATGTAAGACCTTTATCTTACAATAAAATTACAATAATAAAATTACTGATGAACATGATAAAACAATCCATTGTTCCCAGTTCCCAATCAGTGCGCGGAAAGCAAAAGTGTAGCGTTTTAAAAACATTGTTCTCCTGTTCAGCTGTTCAGTCACTACTTACTATTCGTAATTTAGGTTATTTGAACCATTTAGTTATTGCCTCATTTCCGAAAAGTGGCTTGAAACATATGTTTGTGTCAATCACAGAATATTATGACGATCCTTTCTATATGAACTCTCATGTACTCTCACTCCACTTGAGAGAAACACGACCATACGTATACTTAGTATCCTTACATAGGTACCATACATTCGCTACTTATTACGATCAGCACGCACGTGTCTCTGGTAAAATAACTTTTTACAAGAATCCTATCGTTCCCTGCGGCAAATAAACCGTAGCCAATTTCCTCCTAGATTCCTGTCTACGAGATTTATCTTGAGATTATGTTCCTGCGTGTATAAAGCATTTTTGTTTCTTGCTTTTATTTTAGAAGTGTGATAAATGTTTGTTTCTTCGATGCTGTGATACTCGTAATGTGTTCGGCGGAAGAGTTGAGACATGCACCTCAAAGATTGCAATTTCAGATACAGTTAGGTTAGGAATTTAATATTTATGTTGATTTATTAAACATGGACAGTTTACCTTGCAAAAATTCGAAGCCATTTCTGGCATATTGTAATGTTGCATTCATGTCTAATGAATAAGAACTGCTGCCGGGAGGCTGAGTCATGGAATTTGACGTTTTTTAGTTTTTAAACTTTAAAACGTTCTAGGAGAATTTCTTTCTAATGTTAGGTTATTGTAGGTACCTATTGCGAAACTTTAAATTCAAACGATATTATGCTTTTTTTATATGTGCTGCTAAGAATGTCTAACTGCCATGCCGATGTACAATCATAAAAATTGTATAATTACATAAAACAGTACAAATTAATACACTTATACATACCCCAATTCCAGCCCTGATAATACTACACGTGTGTTTAGACAGCTATGGTGGAGTCGTTAACCACGTATTAGTACGATGTATTTTATTGAGAAATACCTATTTTTATCAACCATTTTTAAATTACACTAAGTTTCAAATAACAATTCGCATTAGCCATGTTGTCCAATTATAGGTCGTACTAAGTTGACGCTCATTAAAGAGGGTATTGGTTTGACTCGTGTATGTGATTTTGATGTCGATATTTAGCTTTACCCAAAAATACTATAGATAGGTAGGTAAATCAGTTCAACTAGCCCAAGGGCTCAAAATTTCAGCAGGCCACAAAAAAGCCAATTTCCTACACACAATGACCAGTAAATCGACAATAGTATCGTATTGCCGCATCCTGCGTTTGTCCGCGCCCGATGGAGCGGCGCGGGCATCGAACACGGGACCCCAAGGAAGTATCATTCACACGTCGGATGGATGACTTATTAAAACGACATCAGTAAAATTTTGAATCTGTCAATCAGTAGGTAAATAATGAAATTAAGTATACCTTTAATAAGAACTTACGAAGACATTATCTAAAACGACCGCGGTAAAATTATGGTAAGGCATTAAATATAACATTTCCTCTCAATGAATCGTGCTGGAAAACTAGTATTCCCCTTGGTTGTTCAAAAACTAACGAGAAAGTTGCATTTTATCCACATGTGGGGCAGAGTAATCAGATGCAAATTTTGAGTTGCTTCCTTATGGTATTTGCAAGAATTGACTTTTAAATGATGATGTTGAATGATAAATATTGAATAACGTTAATTTGGAATTGATTTGGTTTAATTTTGTTTGATATTTTACAGTCAGAATTTTCCTCGCGTTGGTGTAGTGAAAAATTATGTATTTTACTCGGTGGCAAAATTTGTTTAATACTTGTGCCTTGAAACCCTCGCAGCGCTCAAGATTCCACTTTTCGAACCACTCACTACGCTCGTGGTTCTATTTTGGAATCCTTCGCTTGCTCGGGTATCAATATTAGCACGAGCGGTTAAACAACAACTTTGCCCCCTTGTAAAACAAATAACTATTTATACCTCCAGTATTCAGTTATTTTACGTGAGTAATCTAATGTAATGTTAGTCCAATAAAAATTATATCGCAATTCTTGAGCTTACTGTGGGGCTTGGTCTTATAATATTTATTTATTTAAAATTATATCATTTTTATCAGCTTCTAGTTACAATTTTCAAAGCTAAATCTAGTTTCGTGACAATGCAACCCTAAACCGGGGTTCACGGTCGCCAGTCTGAAACAATCGGCAGGATGTGTCGCCGTCGCCATTGTCTGACGACAATGCACCTAGCCAATTAATTACTTAGTTCCATTCTCGCGGCTAATGGGGTTTAGTTGCTGAAATATTTCAATTATATAATGATTTACTTCTGATACGACTCTACTTGTTTCCTTGATACATTTCTAGTTAATTTGTCTCAAATATTGTTATGACTCAGGCAAATTAAGGGTTTTACTTGAGAAATAGCAATTCATTAAGCCAGCATCCAATTTGATGGCTATATTAGAATTGAACTAGAATCACTCAATGTTTAACATGGCGTATTGAAAGTCTGCTCTTTGAAAAATACTGGTTCCCTCAGCCAAGTGATCTAAATGTAATGATAATGATGAATAACAGCAAAATAAGTAAATAAATTTATTGTATGTATTAACCTAACCTAACATCATAAATTCATGTCCAGTTAAACTATAAGTAATAAATGACTACACGATAGCGACGTTCAGCCATTTGGTTAAATGTTTCGATCAATGATTTCGCTTGTCGATCTTCAGCCATTTCATTAGATGCAGGCGTTTAATGAACGGGGTAGGTGACTAATAAGCTGCCTCATTTAACCATTTAGCTGCGACATATACACCCTTGTACATCAGCAAAAAACCAACTTTTGTGACATTTGACATTGAATAACTTCCCACGCACACACGACATTTTCTTGACTTTGAAGGCAACTTTTAGAATGTCATAATTGAGGTGTACCTATACGAGTCTCCAGCGTATTATCTCTCATTCCACGCTTGACCCCTTTTTTCGGCCTAATTTTCCTGGGTCAATAATGTCATTATAAACAGCTTTACATACCGCACGCACACAAATCCAATGATTTGTGATTAACTTTTGTTAGAACTTAACATCTTTTTCTCAAAAAGTAAGCAAGTAATATTCTTTATTGCACTAACATTGTACATTTTACATACATGTAAAACTACAAATAAATTTTAAAGGAAAATAGAACCAGGGAACAACAGGCGGCTTTATCGCTATAAAGCGATCTCTAATTATCCTGAGATGGTGAGTGGAGATGTCACTTTCTAACAAGTATCTACGAGAGTGAGTCATATTCATATGCTCATGACACGATGGACGACATTACTGCAACCAATATATCCATACAGATATACTGTATCGTATAATTAGTTAACCACTGCTCTTTTATCGCACTGCTTTTTTTTTGCGTCTCCGCTAATATATTTAGTAAGCTAATAACTAACTAATCTGGTAACCATATACATAATATAACTTTTATAACTTAGAGAACTTAGTGTTTAGATACCAGCCCGCGTAGCCAACGTGCCTATCGTTCACGCTCCGTGGCGAACGAAACGCAACTGTCACAGTCGCACTAATATGGAAGAGTGATAGAGAGAGATGACTACGATACGCTACGGAACGTTAACGATTGTAACGTTGGCTACGCGGCCTGTAAATAAAATAGCGATTTCTAACTATTCCTACGCATTGCTATAAGTAATCTAATAGCAACAAGGACATACCAGTGCAGTCGACCAAGCGAGGGCCCCCGATACGGGCCATCGACTGCGCCACTCATCCTGTAGCCTTCCTGTGCACACAGTGACAAACTCTGGCCGTATATTCATAATAATTCATATTACATGTCGTTTTTCATAATTTCATTACAAAACTTAAATAAATTAACAATTAAATTAAAATTAGCATAATAAATACAATATCAAATAAAATTATACCTACAATTCCATTAGATAATTACTTAATGAATAAAATCTGCAAAACTGTAGAAAGTGTACTCGATAAGCAACATCGTTTTAGCCTGGATTTAAAAGTATGCTAAGTTTTGCGGATTTCGCCAATTTATGCTTGACGCCCACGAGTTTTCTGGCGTTTCGTAGGTTTTGCCCATGGATATCCGCTCCACTTGAGTATTCGTCAAGGTATATATTCATATTCATATTCATATTCAATTCTTTATTACATATAACAAATGATATTACAATAAAATTATTAAAATAACGTACGTAGTTAAAATAGCAATAAATAGGGACACTCAAAAATTATTAATGATTATTGTATAGACCAAAGAAACTTTGATCTAACTAGGTCATACACACACAGAAAAATACATATATTATGGACCACATGTTCTCGAAAATGAAAATGGATTTCAGGCACCTATTTCACCGATTTGACAATTAACGCCTGATCCTGTCTGTAAGTAACCACGGTACCATCAGCCATAGTGATGGCGACTTTATGAATGAATTCATTCATTATTTCTCTCTCAAGCAATTCCGCAGCTCACTGTACAATAACGTCAATATTTCCTTCTTGGTCCAGTATTTAATGTAATTATTATAAATCGTCAATGTCGGGCGACATTCATTGTCAGCGTGGTAAAATAGGGGCCTGGTTGTGGATTTAATACAATGATGTGTACACACTTTAGTAGAATGTATCTTGCAATAGGTACTACTTGTACTTTCAATATATGTAAGTATGAGATATGATGATATCTACAATAATGATAGAATGTGAAGTCATGGGAATCAAGTGATATGTAATGATAGTTTTTGCTTGACATCGGATAGGGCATAGCTACCGGTGATCTAATAGCAATTTCTAATACAATTACTGTACCTACGTGATACCCCGTTATATGTTACTATTGCAATTTTTTTTCAATCGAAAAATGCTATCCTACTACTAGATTACGGGCGGGCCTTACCGTGGAAAAGAAAATTACATTAAAATCAAACATTCCACTTAACTCCACACTCGAACGCCGTTGAGTCAATCATTCCGCTGTAGATACTTATCAATGCGAGAGCATATCGATTCCAATAGCTTCCCACTATAAACAGGTTGGCTGTGCAATCTATAACCACACGTATCTAAAAAGCTGTAGCTATATATAAGTCTCATAATGACATAGGTCTTTTTGAAATGGGGATATGAGATGGCAGTGACAGACCGGTGTCAACATCCCGTTGTCACTCATCGGTTAAGTTCGTTGCGTTTGCGCAGCTTCCGCGAACAACTTGAATTACAAACTGGTACTTGTGTGGGTACTTTACTTCGCTTCTCGGTTTGTTGGTGTGTTCATAGCGAATACTGGCTTTAGCGTCTATAAATGTGAACTAGCGCGTTTCCCATGTTATCCGGATTTGATTCTATGTTAAATTGGATTTGGGCTCAAATTCAATTCAAATTTTAACTTCTGTAAAACTTTCTATTGATTGCGGGGTCATGCTCTATCTCACAATACGATCAGTGGAAAAGAGAGAAGGCTACATAGTTTTTCATATATTGTCCAAGTTATCGTGTCCTTTTCTGGATATATTCGATTTTTTCTACAATTTGTTAGGTTAGCTCTAGATTTTTGGAGTTCAAAGGACACAATCATAGAACCAAAGACATTCTTGATGATTCGTAATGGTCCTTTGATAAGAGAAGCAGTATTTTTTCATTAAGGCAGTTGAAGGATAACATCGAATTGAATCGAAAGTCTACTTTATTACACCAATCAACGGTTTTTATACGATTAAAGGACTTACTTGTTACAAATTCCTTCGCCTAACTGATAAATTGGTATCCAATTTAGAGCTATTACTTAATCGCCGTTGAATTAGTACCACCCGCATATATATCCCTCTTCTGTAAATTGTCTGCTCGTCTGATTTACATACGTGACATGCTGACATGACATGGCATTCATGTTTGTCACTGAGATTTTAAAATTGTAAGTAAATTGAGATAAGTTTATTTAAAAAATATCATAGTCTGATCGCACATTACCTTCAGAAATCAGAAATTACTTATTTGCATCGATACATCAAATCGCGCCTTATCTTCGATAAATTAAAAGTATTTTATGAATTGCAATTGCTGTAAGAAAATTAGAATTTAGTGTTAAGTAATAACATTTTACGCCACGTTATTTCTGCAGAAAGTCGTAAAGTCAAACTAATTTATGTAATTAGACCTATGCTTTCCTGGCGTAAAAATACAATGTGAGTTTAACAATGTCATATTACTTATATTAGTTGATGTGAGTAATGAGTACCTATTTATAATTATGCCCCTTTACTTTAAACGCAGATTATGAACTCGAACACGAATAATAGAACCAATCTTCATTGACATCACAAACATGTTTTTAAAACAAATAAAAACAGTCGGAATCACTGCATGGAAAGTACTACTCGTACTTAAGTTAACATATCTTTCACACGCACTCAACGTCTCTCTGTAATATTAAAACTAAATTAAAACATAAGTGTACTAAAAATAATAGAATAGTGAAGGGTCCTAGTAAAAATAGATGCTTCCCACCCTCGTCGGAAGCTGCGGTAAGATAGTCCCCTACCAACCACAAGTTAAAACCAGAATATTTTGACCTTGAGTTTCATAATAACTTTGCATAATCAGAGATCTTACTTACAGTCGTTTTAAGGAAAAGTAATACGTGATGGGAATATAGTAACAGGACGCTAGGATAATTTAATAGCAGTAAGAAACTGAATATTCCGTGAGAAGTTCTCAAGAAGGATTTTTTCAAGTCATATTGTTTGAATAGACGGATGGATGAGGATGACTTTTGTTTGTTGCTTTTGACGTGACAAGTGTATCATTTCTTGCAAGTCACTAGTGTTTTTTAAGATAATATAATTTTTAGTTTCAGCAGAGAGCGTTTGTGTTGACACGTACTGTCAACATGTCTTGATTTTTTTCTAGGAACCATATTTATTTTTAGTTATTAACTTTTTTATATTGAACGATTATTCCATATTATTGCGTATTGTGCAGCGGCCACAAACTATGTACCTAGACAATAAGTACGGTCTACGCATTATTGAAATATTATTTAACTTTTTCTCAGTAGTACTTACCCAAAACATTCAACGGCAGCCATGAGTTGCTCAAACATGCTTTTTAATTGTAATTGGCTACGATCCTGTCATTTTGTAATTACGGTGCAGTAATAGTTCAGGAAGATTAACGGATGAGGGCCTGCGCTGGCGCATCCACTAATAATGAACACGTAACGTCGTAAAGGTTCGAACATCAACGAATTACATCGCGTGTATAAAGAATTATACGAACAATTGAACATATAAAACCTGTTGCCCAAGAGCTGAATTCAGGGAAATTGGTTAGAACGTGTAAAATTCGACCACACCGAAGCTCGAAGCTGAGATCCGCTTAATGGCCGCACAGTGGATCGAAATGACAAAAACATGGACATTCGCATTTTTTTTAACCCTATTTAAAAAAATGCTTTTCTTTTAAAATGATGTAAGGAATAAAAAATGTAATATAAGTTTTTTTTTCTAAATAAGGCATAAGCAGATTTTTTTTTTGTATGAAACTGAAAAATGGGTATCTTATTATAAGAAAACCGTTACCGATCTCTCTTTCTAACCTTATAATTATCATTAATATAACGTTAAATTTATGAAAATAAAAAAAATAAAACACTAAGAAAAATGTTGTTTTTACTGACTTTTGGCTGGACGATTATAATAAAAACGGGCACCTACCGAGATAAGCTGTTTACTATTTTCTACTGTTTTTAAGTAGGAAAGTAATATCCTAAATGTTAGAAAGAGAGATCGGTAACGGTGTTCTTATAATAAGATACCTGTTTTTCAGTTTCATACAATAAAAACCGATTTTATTTTATTCTACCTTAAACAATCCTTATTTTGATTTTTTTTATAAAACTTTAAAATATGGTTTTAAAAAGTAAAATGTGAATGTCCATTTTTTTGTCATTTCGATCCACTGTGGGCCGTTTACTTACGCCAGTGCCATGTCTACTGCGTTCTTCGCTATGCATCTTTTAATTTAAATTAAATCGATTGCCGAATAAACGTAAAAACACATATAAAAATAAAACTTGACACAGGATATGTGGCTACGCAATGACGTATGTATAATATTTTTTTTTTTTTTCGCTCAAAATAAGATTTGTTTGTATTGCATTACCTTATTTAAAGACACGCGTTAACAACGCAATTGGACATGTTATAGTGTAAACTGTGCGTCAGCCAGTCAGTATTTTGAGATTCGAAATGGCCTTATATCTTTCATCTAAACATTAATTTATCTAATATTTTAAGATAGATACGCAGCCATGACCACTACCACCATATCGCGTGCTTAATGATAATAACTAAGTATACGTCACTTATACTTGTAATTAAAGCAACACGCATTCATTATGTCATTAAAGTACGCAGTCACCATTCCTGGACATCTCACAATGCATTTAAGAGCTAAATGTGTCCGTGCTTAATTTGATCAAAATCTAAGTTACATAGTTTAAACCAACTTGTTTTATGAACCATTTTAAGATTGGCATCCCGTGATGCGCCACTTATGGCGTTTTAGTTTTAGTAGTAGGCATGTTCCATAGTTTACAGTTTCCACGTTACAGGGTCTAGTAAAAAGATGACACAGAACAAGCTAAATTGGTCCTTATACCAATGACTTGTCTGTTGACTATTATGTATAACCTTATCCACTTCAGATTGAAAAACGTTTTATTTTGAAAAATCCCCCACTGCGTTTGAATTGTTTTCAGATTGATTTATTTGTGCTTTTAAGATACGTTGCGTTTATTTTTTCAAGCGTAGGATCAGATTTTTCTTTTTATGCATGTGTTCTGATTCCGGAATACGCGTTCTGCCACTGTTCGTATTTTTGGAATCTTCGCGTTGAGATTTTAAATTAGTTGACGTTGTGGATGTGCAACACGGGAGCATAGGAGTCTTATTTCGGTTTGGCGGTTTAGAATTTAGATTATTTTCGCAGAACATTTAATAACTAACACGTATAGTTAAGTCAAATTTAGAATTTTGAAAATATTCTACAAGCAGAAATACGTTGTGACGTTTCGCGGATCAATTCAACGGGTTGTTTTTTTTCGTTGCATATAATGTCGGGATAATGAACCGCTTTTTATCCATTCGCTACTGGAAGCTTCCGTAGTTCCAAAATTTTTGACTATTGGCCTACTTGGCCATTTTGTGCGTTCTTCCTGAACGGAAATGTCCTGAAGTCATCCACCTTTTACCTCTTGGATCACGCCGAGTTCTTTGTCGGCCCTATATTGGGATACCCTCCTACAATTTAGGAGGGATTTAAATCTTCTCGGGTCAGAGGTGTAGGGTTAGAAGCCGGCGTAGCTGTATTTGACGTTCATAAGCGCATTGTAATATGCCTACTTGAAAAATAAACTATCTTTATCCATAATATTAATAACTAAGGCGCTTCGAAAGCGGGGCAATTTTGACAATCGATAATATCTGCTTAACCAGAAGCACTTCATATTTTGGAAAGACTTACGCTAGTCGCTACGATGACGCTTACTAAGGCATCTTCTTCTGTAGCTACAGTAGAAAGTGCTTCTGGTTTGTAAGCTATTTTAAAAATTGCCCCATTTCCGAAGCTATCCCAATGCACCTTACTTCCAAACTCTTCTTTTCACTTATCGCTGGCCAAGCTTGTAGCTTGCGGGCACCGTAGAATCGTTAGGTCCTTATCAGAAATAGCTGTAAGGAAGTGGCGGATTGGCGCCATGGTTTGCGCCTCGCTTTCGCACATCCACGCCAACTAGGAAGATGCAAACTCACAACGACAAGTCAGGAACAAAAAATCTACCATCCCAATAAAGCATAAAAGGGTATCAGTTTCGGATGCACCCGCCGCAGGAAGCGGGTCGTTGAGCGCGTGCGCGGCCCAATTACCGCCCCTGCGGACTCATATAGCACGCTTCCGCGGTGCGCGAACTTAGATACCTTAACCATTGACTGTGACTTTACCTTGTACACTTAAATTTGGAATACGGCTGCGATATCGTCGGAATTTGACACCAATGGACAAAAATCTTCTTTCCGCATATATCTAGCGAACGAACTATTTCTAAAAACAAAACCCTTACAGTAAGTAGTCCAGTGCACGTGCAAGGTGCTGAACAGCACAAATATAGATCGCTTCCGAGGCGTTGTGACGGTTTACGATGGTTCTAGGAATTTCCTGGTTCACGGGGTTTAAATATGGCTCGAGTAACTCAAAGTGGAACGCCATGGACTTACATTCCGGCCTACTTACGAGTTTTATTTTAAATATTGTGTGAAAAGTAGTTTTAATATTTCTAAATCGCTGTAAACACGCATCAATATCTATTTCCAATATTTTTTTCTCATTTAAACTATTTGTTTCTCGTTTCCACATTAGGAAGTTAGAGTTTTTGAAAGTGATATCTGTCCAATTGGCGCATGTATTCGAGTTTTACTCTATCTATAATAAGAGTACCTACCTATGCCTAGTTAGGTACTGCTAAATTTAAAATATTTTTAAGTCCTTTGTTCTCATCAATTACCACCTACTAATCTACATAATAAATTTTACAGTTTTAGAGGAGCCGCCTCGTTTAAGCGTTCGTCAAGTATCTTGCCCTGTAAAAAGATCATGTTGATCATATTGTATGTATGTAATAAATAATATTTGTTTCAAATTACGTCTGAAAGAAGCAGCTCTATCTTACCGCCATCGCGTAAAAAATCGACCGCCAAGTCTTCTATTTTCTTAGCAAACGACAGAAATTCCCCATCACCGTAACTAAATCCTACATTTGAACAGGAACAAGTTTCACTAAAAGCAATAACTTTCATCTTGTAGAGAGTAAAAGTCCATAACCGGGCGTCCCGGAGCGTGACGGCAGACATCCTTTACAGCATTGTTGGTACGGGTTCAGTTCAACGGCCAGCCATGGAGTCCTTGAAAGACTTTCTGTCACAATGTTAGTGCTTTGTCATTCTGAATTCAAACGCTGGACACTTGCATCAGTTACGCCTACATAATTTCATTTAACGGATGTGATTGTCGAGTTGTGCAATATTGGGGCTGTGATTTTTATAATTTGTTATTTGATAAGAATTTTATCACTGGATTCTATTTTTGAGATTATTGTGGACTTGGGATTTCTCCTACAGTTTAATTTTTTTTGTACAATTAGAAGTAACAGAACCTCTGACGCTTTGAAATTACCATGTAGTCAGATAGTTAGTATCTGATGGTGACAGTAATAGCCAGGGCCTGATTAATCACGTCGCGTCCCATTCTCGGGACGACTTTTTCCCATGTCCATCAGTTTTCAATCTTTACTCTATGAAACATTTTCAATTATTTTTGTGGGCCCGCGGGGCTCCTAGTCAGCGTGGGGCCCCTAGCCGGGTGAGTCCTACTCTGTCTAATGATGAATCCGACCCTGGTAATAGCAGTCAGTCATTTAAAGAGAGTGAATGAGTTTTGTGAGTTCCTATAATTGGCTTTCTGTATCTAGGTACTATATATATATCTACTGCTGTTGGATCTCCAAATAAATAAAATAAAATAATTGAGTAAATAAAATAAAAACCATATTTTTCATCTATCAGAGCGCCGTCGCTTGTCATCATGTGACCGTTTTTTGACTCTTTGTTTAATAAACATCCGATTCACAATGAGCGGATGTGTGGAAATGAAGTTCAAGTGTCTTTTTGTTTACTCTTGTTAAATTCTCCGTTAACCTTTACGATATGGTATATGTACTTACGATCAAAAAGATGCAGAAGCTAACAATAGGTGAGATTTAAAATCCAAAAACAGATTTCTAGATAAGATTCTTACCTAGTAGCATGTTTATATGTCGGCGTTTATAGCACACAAGCACATATAAATACGATACGAATAATTGCAGGTTTAATCCGGGCTTAATATCTATATATATACCGTTCATTGATATCATAAAACACGTAGGGTAGACAGAGGCGAATTGGATCACAGGGCGAATCGGATCACGATGAAAAATCCGTTGAAATCTAAAATTGATACGTATGTGCACATAAAAATTTAGCCGTACGTCATAAGATTTTTTTAAATATCAACTGATTTTAGTCTGATCTGATTCGCCTACTCTACCAATATATATAATGACACCTTTGTATGAAGTGAAAACGTTTTTACAACTTCACAAACAGCGTCCACTCTTGAAGGTACTGTTACAAAATGCAACCCGTTTTTAGCACCTCGGATTAGCAGTGGTTAGTGCCGTTATATAGCCACTATTCAGCTTTGTCCTTTAACGTAACTTATCGTCATTTCATTTTGAGCGTTGTACCAGTGGAATAGAGATGTTTTCTGCCTGTATTTTTGTATTAGAGTTTGATGTTCGACTGTTAATTAGGCTGCAAATTGTTGCATACTGTTGGGTTAGTTATGTTGAGACGTCATGTAAGTAAGACATGTAATGTAGCGTATCAGACTGTGCATCAAAAGTATCTTTCTCAAACTTAACAAAAATAGATATGTATCTATATATAAAACAATTAAACGGTTACAGATACTTTTGGGTGGATACAGGGTGCCAGATATTTCATACGCTACTACTGATGCAATTGTACTTACATCGGTTAGGATTTCAACACTCATGATATCATCTGCAGAAAGGCTCTGGCGCCTGATCCTTGAAGATACATATGGTTGACTGGAGAATGCCATTTGGCATAAAGTCTGCTATTTGTACATTGTTGTATATATTTTGTGCAATAAAGTTTAAATAAATACATAAATAATATTTATTATATTAATAACTAAACTACAAAACTTAAAACCTAGATCTAAAAATAAATAATACTAGTCTAAAGAAAAATTAATGGTATATCAAATCATATAAAATAGCTACTATATTAAAATTAAAAACTAATCTAAATGAAAATACATCTAAATAAGGCCCCCGCGGCAATGTGCCAAAGATGCGAGCAGCATTCCCTCGCTGAATGGCAATACTTATGCGCTGCGAGAGAAAGCTGCCAGCTCTCTGGTCACCGGTAGAATCGATGTGCTTTTTACTTAATTCCTTGAATAGAACATGGGCGCTTGGACCCCACGGCCCTAGTGTCTCGACTCCAAATGCCACAAAGTGGTATTGGGGGCCAAGTCCTCAATATTTGGCAATCTTTTTGGTTTCAGCCGCCTCAAATTGTTACATGTTAATAAACGTTACATATTATAACCGTTTTGGTTTAATAGCGTTTTTCACCGAAATACACTTGCACTGAAGCACATGCATTTCTATTATATAGGTACGCATGCGCGTGAAGAGGGACATGCGATGCGCCCTAAGGCCAGTAATGCCCTTCATGAATATGCGCAGGCGTCTAATCGGAATGCAATGAAATGTAGCGGCGATATCGCTAGTCATACATACTGCTGCATAATATGTCACAAAAAGTAGGTAGGGGAAAACTCCGAAGAGAAAATTTCAAACGGGAAAATTGGAAATGGAAAATTTCAATAAAACAGAATTATGAGAAATTTCTGAAACTAGTTACATGTGGAAATTTTGTAATTTTAGAAACTTCACAAGGAACATCAGTAAGTAGGTTTATACTAACTATCTAAGTAACTATATAGTTTTCGTATCCCCAGAGCTTCTTCTAGACACTACCGACCTTTGTCACTTCCACCGACCAAAACCAACTATCGTCAAAATTCATACTTTGTCCGAGCTCCGAGGTCAATGAATGAACTGTGTCATAGCAACGATCAACTGGATTTACATCTAATGAAACCTGCAATACTTAATTAAAAACCTCATGGCATCTAGTTTCTTTGCTCCCCTGCCTGCAGAAGATTAGCATAGGTTTAATTTAATTCTTAATTTAAATAAGAAACAAATTACTTCTTTCTTTTCTCATAGCATGTCTTTAATTTTGTGCTAACCTGTAATATGCCTACCTTTGTATCCTGTCTGTGGAAACCTGTAATTGGCTTCTCTGATGCATATTTATGTCAATCTAATTTTAGTTTACTTAAGCTGTTGGTTTTCCGAATAAAAAAATAAATTAATAATTAATCATTATAATCAAGTCGTAACTACTACAAGTACTAACCTAGAAGTAGGTAACTATTAAAAAAAATCACCAATAGTTATCACCAGTGCCAGGTATAAAATAGTCATTTACTATCAACCTCATATCGGATTAATGACTTAAAATTGAAAATACAAATGTGAATACTAAATCTGTCCAATGGGCTAGAGAGTTATGGCCCATTTGGCCATGCCCATCACTTGAATGTTGTTACCAATCTTACCTTTTTCCTCAGAATATGGGCGCCTAATTTTTTTCTAAACCATTAAACATCTTCCACACTCCACAATTAGACGTGTTACATTAAATTACAAGCTACAAATATTACGAGCATAATTAAACCTTGTACTCCTTCGAAAAGTAATCCTGCCCTTTTTAGAGTTCCGTATATAGTCAACTCTAGTAACCCTTATAGTTTCGCCATGTCTGTCTGTCTGTTAGTGCTAGAAAGCTACAATTTAGCATGGATACATAAATTATGCATGGCAAATAGAATGGTAAAACCAACAAGAATATTTTTTAGGGTAGGTACTTAGCTCTCATACGAAATGCTTTTTTAATTATTATTTTTCTTTATTGATATCGTTGGATAGGTTTCAAAACGAATAAGGGTATCCAATAACATGTTGATAAAGTGAATATTTTCGGAAATAATCACTCCTAAAGAAAAAAAATGTGCTCCCTCCCTCTAACTTTTGAACCATGAGTCCAAAAACTATTGCAGTAATCGTAAAATAAAAGCTAAATAAATACTTTCAATGAAAACTATAGCAAACATGATCGGTTCAGCCGTTTATGAGTTATTGCAAAAAGTCTTCTCTTCTTAGTAAAAAGACGTACAAAGCACTGCAAAGATACTCCCTTATGCTTGTCATGTACATGATACTTACTAATAGCCCCCGTTTGAATACCCCCGTTTGGCCTATTTTAACAAAATGGTAACTTCTTAATTTTTTGGAACCCTCACAACTTGGGTTTGGATTATATTTAAGTTTCCCGACCATGCATAAAAAGATTGAGAAGTGATAACACAATTTAAATGTTGTAACTTCGAGAAAAAGACCCTTTTTGAATGGATTTCCTCGTAAAGTTGATTACTTCATATAATTTTAAATAATATAGTCAATTTATATGTTAATGTAACATAAAGCGGAGGATTACTGGTGGATTTATGTGCAGTTGCAACATCTGAGAGTGGTCGTTATACAGTGTTAGTGGTCGATGGCCCTTTTATGACAGCTTAGCTTTATTTCGTCCACGAAAAAGACTTTAAACTGCTCCCTTCCCTTCCTCACTTAGTTCTATCTTACTTACTTAGTATCAACTTTTAAACCCCCGTTAAGGAATGAAATCAGGGATAAAATACATCTCATGTCTTATTGTATATTACAAGAGGTTATGAAAGCTGAAACCTAGTGTGCTGAATTTCATTAAAATCCGTTCAAAGTAAGGAAAATAGGGGCAGCGTAGCAGTCTACGCTTGGGCGACATCACTTGATACGATGCGTGCATGAACTGTAGACGGCAGCACAGAAGCCCCTATTCATTGACGCGAAGCATTAAGTTTCCATTTTTAGATGTTAGCCACTAGATAGCAGGCCCTACTATACGAAATAGAGCCAGCGGGAAGTGTAGTGTAGAAGCGTTACTTTTAAACTGCTAAGAAGCGTGAATTGTTTTTACTTTCGATTCAGGTCACGAGATAGCAGACATTCAAGGTCTCTTCTGTTGGCAACAGAGAACCATCTTGATATATGCTTATTATGGCACGGTTAGTTGTTTACGTGACAGCGTGATATTGACAGAGTCTAACATCAATCATGTGGTCTTAAAAAGTGACATCTGCTTTATCACATCGCTAACGTTTATCATACTGTTGCAAATGCAATTTATAATTATATAAAAATAATCATAATCATAATCATTCTTTATTGCAACCATGGTACAGTACAGATGTTATACAATATGATATACAATGTCTCACATGGACCCTGCAAGGGCCTGCAATATTCCCAATGCAGTAGCTAAAGGCAGCCGTCGGGCTCGGCTAGTATTCGGAGGCTTTTCAAAAGCACCAATGGGAACGCTCCACATATTCTGTATCGCGGCCAATTACCTAAATTTAAAACATACTGATCAAATATTGCAAAATCACTCTCTCATCATCTTCCATACTATCAACAACCAACCACTTTCTACATTTAACCGTTTTGGCAATTAAACCCTTGTAACCAGTATATTGGAAAATTATAATAACACTTCACTAAGAATCGAAGTTTTATTTGAGTCATCGAGATCCTGACCTGCACGGCGGCTACACATATTACACTCTCTTAAAGGAAAAGCATGCTAAATTACCTTTGGCTTGCTCAACGACAAAGTTCGACGCCACGTTACTGATAGCTACCTACATTGACATACGATCTGCGACCTAAATCCTGCGGCAACGCGGGTACACTCACGACCAACACCATATTAGAAGAATGTCGCATGTGCTTCACTAATCAGTTCCTTTTGCATCAACATACGACTTTATTCAATCGAAACTTCCATTTGGAACACGCTAAATATAGCCTTAGATCAATTGCATCGCCGCAAATAGCTTTGTGCAATCAATTAGAGTTTAATTGACAATGTTGGACTAAATTTGGACTGTTTACTAGAGAATATGTTTCAGACGGTCGTCAATGGCGTATTTATGCAGGATGACTTCGTATTTATTTTGGGTTTTCAGTAGTTACTAATAACTATACATTTAAAGTTGAAATAATCAAATAGATGTGATACCGTTTATGCGTATCGTACATCGTACTACCTCCCTTGAAATTGCTTGAACCGATTCTTTTAACCCAAATACTATACCGATATGTAGGTTTTCATAACGGCACGAGTGCATCTAGAAGACTTATCTTTAGAAGGCTTTAACATTAGAGAATACGTACCTGTATATATTATTTTATTCCTTTATAGGACAATCTACAAGCTAAAGTGACCGACATCACTTTCTTATCTTTTTTATTTTGCAGAATTTTAGTACAGTGTAAACTCCATATAACGATTCACTTCCTATAATCCGTGGGCATTTGTTGGCTATAGTTGGTTTACTTTATTATTAATTTCTCGCTATATAACAAAAAATCTATAGCGTCAAAAAACGTCCGATCCCTTGAGTGTCGCTATATTTGTACATAAATACATACGTAATTATGTGGTAATGAAATTTCGATTATGTTTTTTTAGTTAGGGGTTAAAGCCCTGCACTTAATTTAAAACCTACTTTCCTCTTGTTTCAGAACTCACAGCACCAAAGAGCCATGCGCCGTATCTCCCCCCACAACCCGGTGCGCCGGCGTCTATTCCCCGAGGCACATTTTGAAGAGGAGGCTCGCATGGACAACTGCGCTAACGTGTTGCAAGAATCTATAGCGAGGTAAGAAATGTCTGCCTTCAACTCGAATAAACGAATTTCAATTCTCAAAGTTCCCTCAAGCTTCAGTAATGTTCCACCGTCCTCATCGTACCGAATGCCATGCGCCGTATCTCACCCCATAACCCGGTGCGCCGGAGACTCTTTCCAGAAGCACATTTAGAAGAGGAAGCTACCTTCAACTCTAATACATTAATTTAAATTCTCAAAGTTCATGATAATATTCAAAGTCAATGTTGCCCTCAGGCAAGCCTCGGCTTCAATCTTTTTCCGCAATCCTTATCACATCAAAAAGCCTTACTGGGAATCTCGCCCCACAACCCGGTGCGCTGGTGCCTCCTCGCTCAAAGTGCTAATGAATAACAATCACAATGCACAAGAATCTATAATCAGGTACGAACGTTTACCTACATCTCTGTCGTGTAATGAAGTGCCAAGATATACACGAATTGCAATGCTTAAAGGTAAGCCTATTGGTCTCAATAATTATCCTATCCATCTCTCTATCTTCATCGAACCAAACAGTCATACGCCGTATTTCAAACAAGGCGTCGTCTCTACGCTTTCGTGCTCATGGATCTGGTGTTGTTCGAGGTTTTCTACAGAGGAGATTTTTTGTGAATAATGTTTTATGGATGTAGGTAGATGATAGCTAAAGTATCCTAGGTACTTCATTAACAAGTAGCATTGTACTAATAAGACTGTGACGTGGAAAGTATGTGTATGTAAATAAAAAGCTTCATTTGTTCCAGGGACCAAGTCGCCTTGACAAAGAAGTATAACTTCGACTTCGCAACCGAGACTGCGTTACCAGGCGAATGGGATTGGTCTACGCGCGACGGCGAAAACTGGATCGGTTTTAAACCGAACACAATGGAAACTACGCAAAAAAATAAAAACTGCGTTGAAATGAGACTAGAAAATGAGACCACCCCTAAAGAAAAACCTGACAAGGAACTGCCTGCTGTTAGGAAGAGAAAGAGCGATGCGGCAGCGAGCGACAGCGGAGCGAGAAGGAAGATCAGTTTCGACTAAAATGGAAATTCAAGTTTGGGGGTTGTCACACGCTTATGAAGTGCCACTTAAAGTTTGTTTAGATATTAAAATTCCTCTTAGTTACTGATTAAATCTACTTGCATTTCTGAGTGACGGAGTCATCTCTTACTTTATGAACGTCAATATAATTATGTATGAATTACTAAATTTAAAATTTGTCTCTTGTCGATCGAATCGTTCGGTCCGTAATGTACTGATATACAAGCAAATTTTGTGCGAAGTCTAGTTTCATCTCACTCATTTGACATTTTATTGGCTTTAAAATCCGCCTAATATAATATTTATTTTAACAATAATTACTAAAAATATGAAAATTCAAAGGACTGATGATTTCCTTTAGAGGACTTTATATTTTAGACAGTAGATAACTGTAGATACTACCTACATTACTATTATAATTGTTTTCGGTTTTAGTCGTCTATTTATTTGTATAAAGACTGTTTTGTGTAAAATTTTGTAGAAATATTTATTTAAAAACTTAGTTTTAGATGTGTATTCATTCCGCTACATAACATCACAATTTTGTAGCTTAGATATACCTTTTCCATTCAAAGATTTGTTAAATGCTTTATGTAACTTTTAAACTTCTTCTTAAATCACAGACTAGCGTGAGTTGCGTTCTAGCGCGCTACTTCAAGTATGGACTCCTGCGATAACGCAACTCATTCTAGACGGTCAGATTGACCTATTTCATCAAATCTTAACCAATATGTTTTTATATGGAATAGTCATGGCTTTATCAGGCCCAAGCATGTTGTTGTTGAAAGGGACCTCCGGATTCTGCACATCAGGAGCCACAAAGTGATATTTATTGAGAACGAGGAGGTCGCGAGGTTGAGATGCGATTCGTAAATACTTTGACATTTTCTTGGCAAAGAATCAATGAAGATACGTAATTAAACACCTTCTTTTTTTGTATTTTTTTCGCAAGCATTTCTCTATTAGGCGCGAAGCCAGGCTTGAACTCACGATTTTGTTAATTTGCCAAGAAAATGGTAAAACATGGATCTAAACCACGCGTTTCTAACCCTCGAGTAGTCGCGCAGTTCCAGCAGCATTTTGTCATCCATTTTTAACACACAAATTTCTTTAAAATAATGGACAATACAGTTTGTATTATTTTTTATGTAAAAAATAAATCAAAAACTATTAGAAAAGGTAACATTTATTTTAGTTTTACACTGAGTAGTATAAAAAATGACCTTGACAAATATACCGTGTTTGTGTGCCACTGCTCATGGCGAGACTTATAGATCGTGTCATTCACGAAGACGCGTGCTTGACTCGTCTTGCCATGTTATTAAAGGTTAGATTTGACAAATCTGCGCGTGTTCGTGGATGACACGAACTATCATTTTGGGTTACTCTAAGCTCTATGGTTAATCTCTATGGTTCTAACAGATGATAGGCCTCATGATCAGTTATGAAACTGATGAATTGTGATCTCTAGTTAACACTATTATAATTATATCTAACCAGCAAATATTTAACCTTTTCATCGTCAATGAAGTTATAAAGTGTCACCAAAACGCCATGTAAAAAATTGGACGTAGACAACCCGTATAACATATCAAGTCGTGGCGTGTGGGGCACGAAATGTAAGTACTGACTTTATATCAAGTCAATGGCGGCGAAAAGGTTAAAAAATAACCAATCTTGCCTTTCGTGTCACATTCACATCAAGTGCAATAGGTCAAAAACTTTTTTATTACCTATGAGTTACGGTCGGCGTCTTTACTGTGGGCATCATAAAATAAAAGGACTTAAAACTCTTAATTTTCATACTACATATATCCTTATGGGCGTATTAAACCTTTTACTTCTTTAAAGTAATATGATGAAAGTATTAGAAAAATGTATCCAATTCGTTATCTTTTGTAATGTCTACAGAAAAGATACCGGTTTTCACCCAAATTAGCATTGCCTTCAGAGTTTCCTTTGCTTATTTTGATAAAACAAGAACCGTTCGTATTTCACCAAGAACTAAAACTATTTTTACGCCACTAAATCTAGTTAGTAGTTAGATGTCAGACTTAGTCCATTCTATATAAATTTTCGTTTAGTTTAAAAAATTAAAGATGTTTTTGGTAAAGGACGAATGTGATCACCGATTGATGTAAATTTGTAATTTTAGTATAATTTAAATGCAGCTACCATATTCCTTATAAACCTACAACTATAAAATGTAACTACAGAAATACATTAATATTTTTTTATAGTGACGACATATTTATAGTGGTGACATAACTGCTGCGGCTTTTACGCGGGCGCTGTATCTTTCAATTTCTTAAATAATATGAGTGACGGATTGAATTGAATATCATAATCGCGTCAGTGAGCCATGGGAATAGGTGGAATCAAGGAAATTTGCAGACACAGCCGCGGCATGAAGCATCAACACCGCAACAGGGGCCCATTCCTCGAACGGCATTAATCTAATATTATTAGTGTGTTGCCATGGTAACCCATACGACTTGACAGTTCGTGGACTAATATTAGTCTAATACCGTTCGAGAAATGGGCCCAGTAAAGCCGCAACAGTAATGCAGCTATCGGAAAGTTACCTTTAGAAACAATGTATTATTCAAGTATTTGACTTGAATTGAGGAATGTGTAGCTTGCATAACGTTGTAGTGAGACGTAAGGTAGATAGACGCTGTATGGGTTCAACACCGTTAACGTTACGTTATTAAAATCTATTTCACGCTACATAAAACACAAATTATATTACTGAGATACATATTAATACGTGAGAGCGCTATTTATTATTTCTCTTGATTGTTTGTGTGAACTGTGTGACAAAAGATTTTTACTGCTGCATAGGTATTGTTGATAATTTTCACAACCCTATCCGTTTGTGTGTCAAAGCTAAAGGAAGAATTTTGAAGATAATCAGTTTTTATTAATGTTTTTAATGTTATTTTGTTAAAAACTTTTAATCAAGACCAATATCCTACAAATTATTTGTCAACGTACTGTTGAGCCATCTTGTATAAAGTACCATCCATCCATCCATTCCATCGTTTCCATCGTTTTCAAATATTGTACTTTATGAATATTAGGAAAAACTTTGCCCATACAGCCAGTTATAGCTTTAGGAGTAGTGTCGTAAAATAAAAATTACTTGTAAGCAATTACGGCAAACTAAAACGCTTTTTAAGCGGATATTAAGCTTTATGCACTAAATCTAACCTAAATATTTTGACAGTCGAGTCCATAACAATAGTAGCATGGCAGCTTATTTTTTTTTTATATGACAGTTTCAGAAATAAAACAAGTACAGTCAGCATCAAAAGTAGCGGATCAAATAACGCTTCATAAGTATCTACCATTCTGTAACAGCTTAACAAGAAAGTGATGTGTTTAATATAGAATAATATAGAAAGAAAAGATTGTAAAAGATATACTTTTGAACGCGAATTCTAGAAATTTATCTATATTTGGAAAAGTTATCCGAAATATCAGATACTTTTGGCGCGTTGTTTCATCCGCTACTTTTGATGCTGACTGTACACACAAGTACAACATACAAGTGCGAAAAAAAGGGAAATTCGCAACGAGTGGCAAAGGGAGTGTTTTAAATAGACACTAGTTGCGAATTTCCTATTCTCCCTTAAAATTTTCGACATGCATAATTACCTAATGTGCTTATTATCGCACTAGTGCAGTAAAGTAGTACTGCAAAATACATAATGTAGTTTTTACTTATAAGATCAACCGGTGTAAATGCAACTATGGGATTATTGCGTCTATTTGAGTTCTTTTTATAAACAACATGAATTATACGAGAGTTTCCATCGTCTGGTGATAAATGCCTGGGCTATAACCGCTAAAATCGAAGTTCGTCAAATGCTGGTATTTTTCTCTGTAGCTCTAATTACGTCTTAGTGCCAGTAGAAGAGAAAGATCCCCGCAATTTGCGAATTTCGGTTTTCGCCGTAGGCTGCTTGAGCTTGGCTACTTCGTGAGCTACTTGGAAATAAAACGTTACATGAGGGCGTTCCAACCAATCGTATTCGAGAAATACGTAAATAATAGCATTTACTCTGGTTGTACGTATTTATCTTGTTTTTTTTTTTTTGCTAAATAGAATTTTGATTTTAACATTCTGATTACAAGTGTGCTGTTATAGGACTCGACTTTAATAATCAAACAGCTAAGTCCCAAAGTCCCGGTAGTTTTTTTACGTCTGTTAGACAATACTACTACAACACGGTTTTTCAATGATGATTACGAACATCGAAAAGGTCTGGTGGAAAAAAAAACCGAAAATGTTTATTAGGTCTGATACGATTGTGAGGGTTGATTACAGTGAAATGGCAATTTTAACATGTCACAATCTCAATTTCTCGGTTGCAAAGGGGTAAGTCCGGAGAACCCGCGAAAAGGATCGACAAACATAGATTTAAGTGTTAATTAATAATGTTTATCTTACGTCTCAATATATATAAGTATAAGACGTAGTTACCTAGGTATTGCCCAATTGCCCAAAATCATCGTTTAAAAACCGTACCGTAGTCTAATACTTACTGATGTAATGTAAAATATTTTAAGTATTTATATTTTAAACATTTATTTATTAATAAAAGTTTAGGATTTAAAATAAGTAGGTTTATATTAAATTTTAATATTCTTATTTTAAACATGTTTTCTTTCAATGATCTGTAGGTATATATTTCGATATCTGAATCTTAAAAAGTCAAAAAAATCATCTGGCCTGACATATTTTTATTTTGAAAACTGACTTTTTTTTAATACCACGTCGGTGGCAAACAAGCATACGGCCCGCCTGATGGTAAGCAGTTACCGTAGCCTATGGACGCCGGCAACTCCTGATGATACTCCATTTGACACATTTCATATATTGACTACAATATGCATGCTCCTATTGTCCAATATTATAATATAAATGTGAAATATGACAGATAATATATTATGTTATAAGATGGTCATACCCGTACCCCGTATAGAATCAAAGTCAAATAAAGTCAAAATTATAACTTTAAATAAATAACTTTACACTTAATTATTTTGTGCAATGATTTGTAGGAATATAGCAATCAAAATATATAAACAAATAGTGAGATATTTATTTGTATTAAATTATACAATAACAACATTATGTTCAGTCGCCATCAGATAGGTATATCGGATCAAATATCTGAACATGCATCTAGCGCCTTGACAGAAAAGCGTGTTCAGATATTTGTGAGCATCTTGGCCGTTCCGATTTAATTATGGAGAATGTAAAAATGGTTTTATTTATGTAACTAAGTAAAGCATGCATAAGATATAATCATTCTAAAATGTAAATACCTTCTGGACTTACAAAACTTGTATTTTGAAATACCTTACCATATAATTAACGTGTTTTATGGCGATAATTTATTGTAGTATAGTTTTTCTAAATTAAATTATTACTTATTTAAAATATAGTTGTGATTTTACTCGTAATCCCGCACTGCTGTTTTGAAACATTCAAACTAAACCACGATTTACGAAACCAAAATCAATTAAATACCTACATTAGATTCTATTTAAGTTTGATTTTTGTATTCTTTCGCCTGTAGATTCTGTGACACTAAGTATTCTAAAATATCGTTAAAAAAACTATAGTCGCGATCAGATATATCGGAGCGGCCGAGGTGCTCAAAAATATCTAAACACGCACTGAACACCTTGACAATAGAGGCGTGTTCAGATTTTTATAAGCACCTTGGCCGATCCGATATATCTGACGGCGACTGTAACTATTTCATTATAAAAAACCTATTGTTTGAGATCACATAATTAGCTGAATCACGTCCAACCTCGGAACCGCTAAAAAACTGCGAGCATAATAAAAGGGAAAAAGTAGGTAATACGGTTTTTTCCCTTTATTGTGGGGCCCAGGATCCGCAATAAGTATGACAAGACAGATTCTAAAGTAAAAAAATGTTATATTTTAGATATCTTCTATCAATCAATCAAGATTGACTCGGCTCGCAGTACATCTCACACTCACACACACATACACACCATTCAGTGCGAGCGAAATGCCTAATGAAACAATTCTGTGACACGCGCATACGGGGACAAATCAGCGAGAGCGATTGTCAAGGTCGTATCAAAACAAGATCAAAACCTTTAAAATGTTTAATCAAAATCGGCCTCCAGATCTCCGTCAAGGGTTGAACAAAACTTTGCGGTTGAGTTCTGTTGAGTTCAAGTTCGAAAAAATTGACTTTCGCGAGTAACCGTTGACAACCCCGATTGAAACGATTGCCAAGAGCAGTTTCGTGATTGAAGGAAATTGGGATTGACGTTGCCGAATCGCTTCGTATTGTTTCGTTTTGTCTTCTCTCAATTTGGAAATCTGAAGAACTCAAAAACAATGATGCATAAACACCCCTATGATGGTCCCATCATTAGCACTAGTACTAGGTTGGTATAGACGAATCCTGTAAAATAAGTATTTACTATCAGTTTTTAAACACTTTACCATAAACATTGAGCAATAGAGTTGCTTAAGTTTAATTTTTCATTGATATTTATTGGTTTGAAAATTAATGGCGCCATACATCCCATGACTGGAGCAAAAAAACATTTTAATTTGTTAATAATATTGAAACCAATTGCAGCAGCTTTGAATTTAATCAACATAGAATACATAAAGGACATTCAACTTTTAACACATAAAGCGGTAGATATTTTAAAGCTGTCAGTGAAATATCAAAAATATTCCAAATTTTCTCTTAAATGTCCCATCATTGGTGCTGTTAATATAGATTGAAATTGCATTGGTTTGTCAACAACGTAGGTGCATAACGTGCGGTTGCGTAACAAGGAAGCTTTTCTTCGGGCCATTTTAGAATTATGTCAAAGACGTCATAAAAACGAAATCGTCTTTGACTGGTAGGTTACCTATGGACATATTATTATATCAACAAGTCATCGTTCCTTACTTGCTGAGGGTTTCTCTGTATGTAAAATGTTCGAAACTCGAATGTTGCGCCTGCGTCGCCGGAGACAACGTAATCAGTAACAAGTATTTCCTGCGCTGCGGTTCCGACCCGCTGCCTGCAACGGTCGGCTATCTGATATCTGTTCGTGGTTACTGTAAGTACTTTAATACTATCGTATATAGTAGTAAGTTATAGTGGAATCTCAACCTACGATAAATAAATAAATATTATAGGACATTATCACACAAATTGACTAAGTCCCACAGTAAGCTCAATAAGGCTTGTGTTGAGTTGTGTTGTGTGAGACAACGATATATATATAATATTTTTTTATACTATATCGGTGGCAAACAAGCATACAGCCCGCCTGATGGTAAGCAGTCTCCGTAGCCTATGTACATCTGCAACCCCGCACTCCACCCGCACTCTCGTTAAGCTCTGGCAACCTTACTCACCGGCAGGAACACAACACTATAAGTAGGGTCTAGTGTTATTTGGCTGCGGTTTTCTGTAAGGTGAAGGTACTTCCCAAGTTGGGCTCTGCTCTAGATCTGGAATGACATTCGCTGGCTGAGCCCTACCACACAAAGCGAGATGACATCAACTAAACATCGAATCCTTCGAAACGGTGCAGTGTGCAACAGTTAGTTCAAGTCAGTTGCATATCAAATGTCCTTCAGTCGTGTGAGCGCGGAAGTGACAGATACCTCACGGAAACACATCTCGACGTCGCGGGTCGCGACGTAACGGTTAACGTCACGTGACGTAACCGCAGGCATTACAGCGGCGTTATCTACGTCATGTGGCCGAAATTATGACTCATATCTTTAAAATGATTCGTGGTACGACATCACGCTTAAAACATTACGAAATTCGCAATACAATAGCGTCTTAAATAAACTTTACAGTGTACTAAAAATCAAAATACAAGTTATGTTTAAAAGTCGCTGAACAAATGTCGGTCAGTTTGAGGAGTACAACCTACAGTCTAATTTATTGCTCCTGTTACAGGCCCCTATCCAGTATAGTACTTATGTTAGGGCACCGACTATTATATAGGGGCCTATTTCTCGAACTGTATTAGACTAATATTATTAGTCCACGAACTCACTGTTCGAGAAATGGGCCCTTGTCCAATCGTATGGGTTGCCATTACAACATTCTAGTAATATTAGTCCGGATCCGAACACAGCTCGCTGAGCACTGAGTGGAAGCCTGTGCGTAACCGGGAACGCGGGTACCATTGCTATTGAATTATTATTTTATTAGTTATTATTAATAAAAAAAGTAATCGTTGAGTTCGATATAAAATAAACTTTACTCATTTTTAAAAGCAATTATCATGTTAATAGCGTTTGCGCGTTTTAGACCTATGTTCGTGTTTTTTTTTTCGATCGCGCGAAAGTTGCTTAATCCGGTTTCAAATCGATGAAGTTGCTAGAGAAATGTTTCATCTTTGCTATTCATATTTTTTGACAACCGTATTATGATCTAAAAAAGCTACGATTATTCAAAAACCTGGCCGAATCAACTGAACTTTAATACCGTTCGAGAAATGGGCCCCAGTTTAGTCACAACTCACACCGAGTACTTACAACAGGCGTCCTTATTTATTCATAACACAAGTAGCTTTAACTAACGCCTCTATAAACTACCTACGACTAATATGTTTCTTCACGAATCACTGCGGCGACGGTTACGCTCTTCACAGGAACACTTCGTATTTTAATATCTCCCAATCTTTGGAAAAACATCAAAAAACGCGTTATCGATGCGTGTACGCATCGCAGGGTGCATACGTTATGAGTCACGCTCCAGGGATAGGGTCCTGATTTTTAGCCGCAAAAACATTATGCTGGCTCCACATTTTAGGCGGTCTACGATATTACGGCGTAGTCAGCAATTGAAGAATCCCTAGCCTAGCTAGGATAATGACTGGCAATTAGTATGGCTCTGTATTGAATTCTTGTCAGGTGATTATTTGATTCTACAAATATTAGTGTCATGATAGAAACATGAAACATGTTCGTTTCTTATTTATCTTAAGGGAGATATGGGCATTGTGAATGCCATCTCGCTTTGTGTGGTAATAGGGCACAGCACAGTGGATGTCATTCCAGATCTAGAGCAGAGCCCAACTGGGCAAGGCCTTACACAAAACCGCAGCCAAATAATACTAGACTCTACTCATAGAGTTGTGTTCCTGTCGATGAGTAAGGTTGCCAGCTCAACGAGGGTGCGGAGTTTTAGTGTCGGCAACGCGCATGTAACTCCTTTGAAATTGCAGGCGTCCATAGGCTAGTCCGTATGCTTGTTTGCACCCGACGTAGTATAAAAAAATAAATCCAAATCAACAGACAAACACTACATCCAAAGTTATTAAATTAAATTGATTGGCTTAATTGTGAATCTATTTCAAATTTATTCTCAATAAATAGGGGAGTAGATTTATTTTTAAAAATGTTGCACAATGTTGCATTCGACGGCTTTGCTTTGATACTTAATGCGGAAGCGGTGTGCCTCTTTACTTAGCCGCTGGCGGGGCAGCGCTAACAGTATAATGATAGCGTTGTTGGACAGGTGGGACTCCCCTCTGCTGCAGCGGTGGACAAAACTTCACTCTGTAGCAAAATAAATATGTAGGTTAAAATTAGTTTGTAACCCCACTAACACTATTTTATAAGTTAAATATAAATGTAACTAACAAGTATGAATTTTTTATCCGAAATAAAATCATTTTATTATTTGACTTGGCAAGTTGCCAGTACGATCCCCTGGCCCCTGTTTGTGTTTGACCATTGCATTGTGATAATCGCCGTACATTACCGGACGAATAAATAAGTAAGTATGCATCGACGCTACGTTTTATTCTTAGGGCGTTCGCTAGTTGGCGCGGGTGCCAGTGTATATAAATTCTGTCGCACGTCAGTTAGGGACGATACAGACGGACTGTAACCCGACTGCAATGCGTATGGGAACTGCACGCCGACGTTGCAGTTGGCGTGCAGTTCCCATACAAATTTCAGACGGGACCCAGTCCGTCAAGTCCGTCTGTACCGGCCCTTAGCGTTGCTTATATTATTTTTCGTTAACTCGCTCACCCGCGCTGTGCACCCGCACCAGCTAGCGGACGCCCTATTTATCGTGATGTACTCAAAATTGTCAGTGACAGGAGTCAATTGACAGCGCGGTGAAATCTTAGGTGCTTCTACGTGTTTGGGGGAATGTAGAGTAACTAGACCATAGTGTTGTGTTCCTGCCGGTGAGTAAGGTTGCCAGAGCGCAACGAGTGTTAGGGTCGGCAACGCGCATGTAACTCCTCTCAAGTTGCAGGCGTACATGGGCTACGCAGGCTGCTTACCATCAGGCTGGCCGAATGCTTGTTTGCCACCGACGTAGTACAAAAAACCTTTACGCACCATATGCAAATTTTGTTTAGTACTTAGATTTGCGTTTACTGCTATTATTAACTTTGCTATCTGGATTATTTTACCCTTCATCTAATAAATAACTATTGTAACCGGAACTCTTACCAATTTGTTTTATGAATTTTCATCGTTATACATATTTAAAGTAGATGATCCTAATAAATTCATATATATAATAACATATCGACCTGCAATAAAATCTAGATATATCAAGATATTATATAACAGAGTATGTAAAAATATACGACACGCAGGACACGATCTAAACGACCCGCTGGAAAGGGCACCACTACTCAGCCTGGCGCCTCGCAACATCGAGTTTCTTGAAGTCTAGGAGCACCACTACAAGGATCATAAGTTTTGACTTCTGGTCCTGCGGTCTAATAATTATGCATACGACACAGTTCTAGAGATCCAGGTCTATTTGGAAATAAGATTGTGTCAGATATTTTTGCGCGCTTCGTTGTGCAAGATATTATATCATGTGACTGTACATACAGAAGGCCCAAAAATACGTTTACAAAAAAAAATCGAATAGGTATTTTCCTTACTTTTGCAGGAAAGTCTTTTAGTAAAACTACAATTTATTTAACTAAAACAACACGTATTATGTATCTTCAAAATATTCTCCATTAAAATTAAGAACAATACGCCGAAGTAAAACAAATAACAATGTTTGGCCCATCCTGTATTACCATGCACTATCAGAAGCCATCTAAAGATTTTTTTTTTTCTGTAACTGTCTAAGCAATCTACAAACAAACAATTCAAAGACAATACAAATTAATCAACTCGGAGCTTTGTAACATAGAACCCATCAGCAATGCACAGAAACCACACAATACGCTAAGGCCTATCCACCACCCCGGTACACCGACATATGACTTTTATTCCGGGTAGATTGACAAATAAAAACTCTGAGAGCATTTAGCGCAGTTAGCGCGTGTTTGAACGTTACGTACGATTATGTGTATGTACATTGTACAAACAATGAGTTTGTTTGTGTGATTGTCTGTGCGTGGGAAAGGTTTATAACGTTTTGTTTTAGGAAATGGATTGGAACACACATGACGATTAGGCTGGTCCTACACTTGCATGCTAGAATCCGATAATACTTATTCTAAAATGGTATTTTATTGACAGTAGTATGTATATGTGCAATTTGGTATGTAGTTTTTACAATCATTATTATCATTAACCCTTAATTAGATAAAAAAAATGGTACACAAACATAAACTTAATTTTTGGAAGTCAGTTCGGGGAGTCAAGATATCTACAAAATTCTAATTTCAAATAAATACAAAATTAAATGATAACATGTTTGCCACAATTAATGTTACCCATGTACATGATATTAATATTTTAAAATTAAACTAAAATTACATACAATTAGGATAACATCTATTATTTACAGCAGTAATTTTCGTTTTGTATACATGTTATGTATAGCACAAACTAAAGAATAAAATTAAACACACAAGGATCTTTACACATGTGTAAGCTCGCCTTAGCGTCGAGAACACACATGATGTTGATACTCGGTTAAAATATCAAATAAATGATATTATACACGGCCTTCTGTTGATGAAAGGATTTTTGTGTACAAATACACGTTCTCAGACAACTGCTAATATATTATGACTTATACAATAGTGTTAGTCTTTATTCGATTTTTGTCCACTGAAGACAAAAATCGAACTAATTCACACAAGAACAGCTCGGGTCAGACCCGAGGCATCCGACACTTCGTTTTCTCTAACGGGCGATCGGTGATCACGTGATGCTTTCTAGGGAAACTAGGGGGCGGAGACCGCCACCTTCAAATCGTAAATAATACTGGACCCTACTCATAGTGTTGTGTTATAGCCGGTGAGTAAGGTAGCCAGAGCTCAACGAGGGTGTTTAACTCGGGTGAAATGCACTATTTCACTGCGTTCGAGCGCCAAACTGCCTTGACAGAAATGGGTACCTTTCATCCCTTGGCTAACAATCTACTATTGTATTAAGGCAGAAAATCAAAAATATTAAAATCAGGCATAACGCACAATACAGAATATGCTTAACGCGACAGCATAGTAATAGAAATAAGTAACAAATTAACTATTCTATTCGAAACACGCTTTCTTAAAAATACAAACACAAAAGAGAAAATTCTTCTTCATTTTGACAAACACTTACGAATGTCAAAACACTACTGGTTTGGAATAATAAACTGTTGTCCCGAGAAGACCCATAGGAAACGCTGAGAGGTAAAGATATTTTTAAACAGTATGTCATTGATACATACATATATATTAAATAAGTAGATTTACATATCCACATTACCAAACATCGATGGCAAACAAGCATACGGCACGCCTGATGGTAAGCAGTCTCCGTAGCCTATGTAAGCCTGCAACTCCAGAGAAGTTACATGCGCGTTGCCGACCCTAACACTCCGCACCCTCGTTGAGCTCTGGCAACTTTACTCACCGGCAGGAACACAACACTATGCGTAGGGTCTAGTGTTATTTGGCTGCGGTTTTCTGTAAGGTCGAGGTACTTCCCCAGTTGGGCTCTGCTCTAGATCTGGAATGACATCCGCGGTGCTGTGCCCTACCACACAAAGCGGGATGCCATTCGCAATGCCCATACCTCTCTCTCAACATTTTGACACCTTTTTATGTAGAAGTACCTATTGTTTTATAATAAATTACAAGGACAAAGAAGTTTGTCCCATATTCCCTCCTAATCTAGTCGGTAGTACCCCTGCCTTAGAAGCGGGAGGTACCGGGTTCGGATCCTGGAACGGAGGTTCATCACAAATATTTGTGGCTTTCCATAAGGAAAGGGTTCTTATGCTTCATCTGCAATAAGGACGTTACTATCAAAATTGTTGTTGGAATTTCAGATGGAAACGTCCTTATTGCACTTGAAGCATAAGGACCCATCTGTGATGAAAAGCCACATTTGTTCTATCTATGTATCTAAGTACGTATTTATCTTTATAAGTGTGTATATCGTCGCCTAGTACCGATAGTACAAGCTGTGCTTAGTTTGGGGCTAGGTCGATCTGGGTAAGATTGTCCCAAAAATATTTATTTATCATTTATATTTTTATGGGTATAGAAGTCTTTGTATCTTGTCGAGAAATATTTCAGTCAGAACTGCTTGAACCAAGTAAAATAATTATTAAAATTTATCTCCTTTTCAACAGACAAAACACGCTATCTGAATGAGTACACTTAAAGATTTATTATATTTCTTGACCAGCCAGACTTTGAGATAACTTTTACCTACACAATTTTCAATTACACACGATGCTGTAAACTTATACAGGGATAAAAACGCAGTAGGTAATGTCTAAATTTTATTCTCTTAGTGTAGAGAGTGCTTATCAAACGGCTTTGGCATTAGTTTTCGCTGCATCGACCATGGCCAAGAACCCAGACCTAATTACTCACGCACCCTCGCCACGGTTTACGTGAACATATTTACAACAGGACACGCACAATGAGAAGTGCATCTCATGCATAGTAACGAGTAGGAAATCCTGCGAGACGCTCCGCCGCGCGCGGACAAATCTTCCCAATGTTCTATAAATGTAGCTCGTAGGTCAAGGAAGGGATGTCACAAATAATAGAGCTGTACTTTATTTTATAAATTATGTCTAGCGGATGAAGTTGTTGAAATTCATCCACCATCTGTACTTTCGTGTTCAATTGTAACCTCAATAACTATTACTTTCTCCTGTCACAGGTATAATATACTTACTAGGGGACTCCATTAACTGTATCGTCAAAACGAAATATTTACCTAAATATATATTTTCTTTATTACTTATGGAAGGAAAAGAATGTAAATGATCGTATATGATTTATAATTGTTACATATTATTCAATAAAAAGACACGACAAAATAGCTTACCTTCTTTCTACTGCTAAAAAAAGAGCTATATTTATATGAATGATATTTTTTGGTTTTATCCCGAACAAATTTTGCACTCAGCAAAACTGTCGCATACATTTTTGTAGGTATGCAAGGGTGCTAAGCTATTAGTTTTGCTAATTGTATATCATATATTTTTCTTTTAAGAGAAATTCCTAGTTGCGATTTTTCCATTCAAATGCTCTCTACTGTGTCCTCCCTGGATTTTTAAACTAGAGCAATGATATTTTTCAAAAAAGATCAATATCAGCAATAATCTGTGCGGCAATGTTTTGCTTTTTTGGATTATTTTATTTTGAAGAAACTTACAGCGCCTCGAAAATCGTAAAAACGGCTCAATTGAATTGGCTGCAAAAAAAGGCGCAGTATACAAATATGACACCATATATCAAAAAAACAACATAGCGGCATAGATTATTTCTTCATCTTGCAGTTTCCAAAATTTTATAATGATTCGCTGCGTGTTGGAGAAGGAAACAGACGAGAGCGAAACCTCGATTTTTGAGTTTTTTGCATGGGAATTTTAGTCCGAGCTGCAGTCGTCCTTATCGCATGCACGCATTCCCGCCCACCGCAGCGCGATAGAAACATAGCTTCAAAAATTCGAGATTTGAAAAGTTGCTCAGCTAGGAATTGCTCTTAATTGAAAATATGCAACTTTTCCTTAACGTTTTTCTTCCGTGCCAACCCTAGTTACGTCGGAAATTAACATTAGAGATTTGAATATCTTTATTCTATCACGTTCTAGGAGATTCTGTTCACGATAACGTTAATGTTGGATATTAAACATAAACGAGTGTTAAATAGTTCGCATAGCTGGGGAACGGGAGCATCGAATTAAATGGATCACATAATATATTCAGTTTCGTAAGTATAAAGTTAAAAGTAATGTAATTTTGTTTTGTCCTAGTTAGATAATAGAAAACCACCAAAATTATTTTTTTATCACTAAAGAGCCTGAAAACTATAGTATAGTATAAAATGAACATATGAGTATTTTTTTATGTATTTAGAAAGAACTTTTTTATCTGTCTGTCTGTATTGTATAATATGTGACTGTGGGTAAGCTAAAATGGAGTTATGAGTTTTCGCCACGTGCAGAGCGGGTGTTGGGGGAAGCCGGAACGATCACAGCGCTCACTACGACTGAAAATAAAATCATTTAGGCTGAGGGTCTACCGCTAAAATGAAAATCGAATGCACATTCAAGCGATAGAGAAACAGATACGGAAATGTCGATTTTTTATTTTTCGCGGTAGAGCCTCTGGCATGTGCTGTTAGATGACATAAGTTTTAAAGTAAACATTTATGTTTTTCAGATATGTTCCCTTAACATGTCTTGTACATTGAAAACTGTAAATCATTAACAAGAATAGTGGCTGCAAATTCTACAAATTTCCAGAATTGACGTAAGAAAAAGTAAGTCACCTAACTTCTTGAAAAGTCAACAAGCAAGTTCATTTTTTTTTAAGCTGGAAACAACAATGGTAATGTAAGTGCCAGTACAACCATCGCATCGTCCAGAATTGTCTATGATATAATTTTTTTTTTCTCTTTATTTAAGAGCTTGTCACCGAGGTGAACATGTCGCTCCATAAAAAAACAACAATACAATATTCTTATACAATTAACTAATTCTATTAACAATAGCCTTTCGTACAAGCTGTAGTAGCGCCATGGCAGAGTCTGACAGAGGAGCAGCCAGAACGCTATTGCAGCCCCCGACATCAAACATAGTATTATGGCTTGAAAAAGCCAGTTGTATCCTAGCGGCTTCATTCCGGACACATTCCATTATAACATGGTACACGTCTTCTAAACGGTGTCATTAGAGGATGTGGTTGGATTGTCTTGTACCAAATACCCATCTATGATATAATGATATCATGAGATTTATTATTTATTTATTTTTTCTTCTTGTCCCAAGTCCTATCCCATTATCTGGGGTCGGCTCTCCTTGTCTGCCTTTTCCACTATTCCCGGTGGTGTATTTATTATGTTTATTTATTGAAACTTTATTGCACAAATTTACAAAAAATGAGTACAAATGGCGGACTTAATGCCTTGAGTCATTCTCTACCAGTCAACCATTGGGCTAAACAGAAACAGTTTGGTGCAGGATTGTAAAGAGTTAATATGGAAATAGACACAAGTCTATTTCCATATTAAGTAGCCTATGATACTATATTTACACAAATATACATTTATTAGATTTTATTGAAATTATTACGATTTTAACTCATTTCTCGCCAGACAGTTGTACTCGAAACAAATATACCGCTATATGACGTTGTCGTCGTCATTCCAATGTTATTTAAAATTTAAATGCTTTTTAATTCCATTAATATTATTTGTCATAAAGCCAGTTTATCAAAGTGCGGCAAAACTCATAATCTTGCAGCGCTCTACAAGCAAGCTTAAAATTCTGTCAATTAGCCAGGCTGATAGGAGTTTAGTTATACAGATGCTTCGTCACTACCATCAACGTAAAAATTATGCAAAGACCATCACCAATCCGACAGTCGGACGTTTTCAAGTATCAAATGTCAAATGAACTACTTCAACCGGTAACTGAACCTGGGACCGAGCTACGGACGTCCGTTCGTCTGCCGAATTTCCAAGGCTTCTCTGAACAGCTGGCGGGCAGTCAACTGTGAAAAGGGTTCTTTAAGTTCTTTTAGTGCTTGCCAGGATGACAGGTTGTACTCGTATTTAATGCGAATAAAAATAAATAACGTTAAAATTATTGCTTAAAAATAAATAATAGTTTGGTCAATTTCCATTAAGGGAAAAAGCCAGTTGAAAAATACCGAGTTCGATATGTTGTTTACACTTTCGATTATGTTTTGTATCGAGATGGGACCGTGCGAAGTGCATGGTGGGAGCAAGTAAGGCGATCCCAGCGCATAAGGTGGTAAAATTTTGAACTTACTGTGGATTAGCGTCTCTAACGTTTCGTATAAGTTATATGGCTCGAAAGGAAACTTTAATTTACGATTTCTCCTGAAATATTCATTTAAATTGTACGGTGTAAGGGACCATTCTAATCTGTATGAAATGCTTAATATAATGAACGTATTAATTTGATTATTATTAATAATGTATCTGTGTAATAGCTTTGCAAATGCCACATATTACGTGATCTTTTTCTACCAGTTAAGAATGGGTATAGTAAGTTATCCTTAAAATATAGACATTTAACATCACGGACTTTTTGTTAGACCTATGAATGAGAGACAACCCCACCATACATTGTGTTGTTATAGCTCAAACAGATTAGGCAGCATTTCGATTAAAGCTCCTAACCAGCGTGATTTTTTTCGCCAACATCGTTATATTTAATTTTAACCAATTTACACAAAAGCTTAACAAGTTATATACCTAAGCCTTCCTCAAGAATCACTCTATTGATAGATGATGGTCGTATGAAAATCCGTTCAGTAGTTTTTAGTTTAGGAGTAGTTTTATAAGATTTAGTGCATTGACGTTTTCCCCCAGACGCTAGGACGCTAGGTTGCGGACATAGCGAATAAGTACTCACGGACTTTAATGGTTGAGCCACTCAGGGTTCACTTTACATTGGAGATGTCATAGCGTTAGTATGGACGACCAAATTAGCTTGAACCGTAGAGGGTCAACAATTAAAGTCTGTGACCGTACCTACGGAGCATCAAATAGCATAACAAATCAGTGATTATTCAAAATAATGGTCCCGGATGTGAATCCTGGTAAGGGCATTTATTTTTGTGATGAACACAGATATTTGTTCCTGAGTCTTGGGTGTTTTCGATGTACCTATATATGTATTTATCTATGTTGTATATCGTCACCTAGTACCCATAGTACAAGCTTTGCTTAGTTTGAAGCTAGGTTGATTTAAAGTAAGTTTTAATTTGTGTATGAATATACCCCATTTTTCCAGCGCACTGAAAATCAATCAACAACTCACAAATCAATATAATCCGACTCCAGAAGATTTAGAGTTAGCTAATTAGTTGCAATGTCATTATTAATATCTGTACGAAATATGAATTTACAATGACACTTCCTTAGTTTATCATTTAGCTTAGATTAGACGAACAATATTCATGAACCTAATGTCACGAAGGGAACAGATATATATTCAAAACGAAAACTAAACTCAAATTCCCTATAAATTAAATTCAAACTGCAATGTCCCCTTGAACACCGTTGAAAATTATTGTCATTGTGCCTTTCTTATCCAGCATTGCCATGAAATCAATAAATTAATGAAGTTCACATCAAGCCGGCCGTTATCAATTTGGGTAACAACTCCATCAATTGGGCAGCGATCAAGGGTTCCATTCCAAATGCTTAGCGAGCAGCAGACCAGACACAGAACCATCAATGACGCTCTATCGAGGAGTGGTCTGGGGACCGATTTTTTAATTTCGATCGCTCGATTTCGTGTTCTCCCTTTAATAATATCTCCACTACTAGGCATTTAAATTCTACTAATATAATTGAAAACGATTGGTAAATTCCACTGGATTCCCAATTTCTATCGCTCCTACTTCAAAAATATCATTTCGCCGTTTTCTACAGATTTTCGAGTGACGAAATCGAGCGCTCGAAATTCAAAAATCGCCCACCTGGTCTGTGATTGCTTTTTAGTTCGTGTAGCTACCGTTGGCGCTTGTTGCATAACCAGCTGTAATGTTCAGCCAAGGTATGGTTGGACCGGACCGATACAGTGTTACGTGTACGATGCTTGATTTATATAATCCTTATTTAATTTAGTCGTTATGTTGTATCCTCTTGCTATGTAATTTGTTCTTCTGCTTCATTTCTTCCAACCCAGAGGGTACCTAATCTAGGCCATATTGGGATTAGTCCGGTTTCCTCACGATGTTTTCCTTCACCGAAAAGCGACTGGTAAATATCAAATGATATTTCGTACAAAAGTTCCGAAAAACTCATTGGTACAAGCCGGGGTTTGAACCCGCGACCTCCAGATAGCAAGTCGCACGCTCTTACCGCAAGGCCACCAGCGCTTAAGATATGAAGTATACATTTACGTGTGCAATATGTGTAAGCTCGCATGGAATAGTTTAATGTACGAAGATTGTGCTTGAGAAAAAATGCTGGGAGTTTCGTGGGTCACAGTTCTCATACTATTTTTTTCTACATCGTCCACTGTTAGGTTAGCCCCAGGCGAGCGCCTGTTACTCAAACAGCCAATAAGATCGCTGATCCCACATAGGTTTTACTGATTTCGAAGTCATGCTATATTGGTTCGTCTAAGAATGAATAGCGTACGCTCGCGCACCCGCTTACAATACACGATCAGTGCCGGGGTGAAAGCTAATTGAATTAAAAACTTGCCCTAAGCCAATGAAGAAAACATAAAAGTTTATTTTTATGGCACATTTTACTTTTGGTCCATCCTGTATTACCCTTGTACTGTAATACGAATGTGCACTGTACTGGGTGCAGCGGATTACTTCTGATCAGCTCGCGTAGCCAACATGCCAATCGTTAACGCTCCGTAGCTACTATCACTCTTCCATTTTAGTGCGACAGTGGCAGTTGCGTTTCGTTCGCTACGGAGCGTTAACGATTGGCATGTTGGCTACGCGGGCAGATGAAGAGTCACACGAACCTAACTGCCACCATATATATAATCGAAGAGACGCTGTCATTTAAAAACGCTATTTTGAAATAAGTTTTTATAACAAATTTTTGCAAGTAAAACTAGTAGGGGAGACCGAGGTGAGTTAAACAGAGTTAAGCGAGTTAAACCAAGTAAATTTTGAGACAACTATAACTGTTATCGAGTGAGAAAAAACGATGTTTAGCCGCATCATTCATATTTCTGTGGCCACATCCCACCGTCCGCTGGTCCCTCAATATGCGTCCGTCAAGACGTTTATAAACACCGCATAATAAAATTGGCATTGTTTCAACTTACCTCTGTTTTAACTCACCTCGGTCTCACCTACAAGACATAAACGTTCATGCCAGGTTTCAAGTAATTTTTCGATAAATTAACTAGAATCAAATTTAATATCCACATAAGTCAAATATAATTTAAATTATCTACTATAACGATTAATTAAGTATTTAAGTCGCATAATCCGATTAACCTCTAGGACCTACCCGGATAATTAAATTGATATCAATTAAAATGTGTAAACTAATTCAAAAATTCAACCCCATTAGGGTAAGGGCACCAACAGCCGATCCGTCTTCATCAATCAAGGAACACAATTCGTGCGTAGCGACTCCATTGTCGCCTTTACCCTAATGGTTCATTAAGGTTACCTTTGGATGGGGTAAAGTCACTTTACGTGACCAATCGATTCGTTTTGGTGAAGATTAGAGCGATTGAGATGCTGCAGATGTGTGGTTTTTGTAATGTGGTTTGACGGAGTAGTTTTTGTCTAGCTAACACTTATGTACCTATATATAACCCGGAGTATAAGGGGCTTAAGCTACGTAGATACAGGCAGACCAGCAAACAGACTGCAATGAATATCATTAATTACACTTAGAAAAGTATTATATCTTCAAATGAAGTGACTCATATAATATCGATCGAACTTCACTTCAAGAAGTTCGTTTAATCATCAATAGTACAGTATACCCCTTTTCTTTAACCAAGGCAGGGTTCCACTTGAGACGGTCTTTAGGCGTAAACAATACATGTAGTGACAACCAGGGATCGGAAACCGGTATTTTTTGTATGGGAACGAAAACGGTATTTTTTCGTTCTTTGGTAATTATTTCATTTCTAATTGGGCAATCTCATAATACGAAGTCGTTATCTAAAAACACAACCGAGTCCTATATTTGGAGTATAAAATAAACCGAAATATATGTTTATTTCATAGTTTTTCCAAAAAACCGGTTCCGATCCCTGGTGACAACACAAGATAGCCGGCAAACTTTTTGGCAGCGTCGTGAACCTTTTGTGTTATTATTTCACCAGATGGCTTTGAAGAGCAGAGCTCGTAAAGTTATTGTTAAACAATAGATCAACATTATGGTTCTCTTTGTGCAGTTTAAGTGGAATCCCGCCATGGTAAATGAAATGGGGTATACTACAACTAGGCATAGTCCACAAGTTCAAGACGTAATTAAGTAATCATCATCTTCCTCCGTTGTTCCGGCATTTTTGCCACAGCTCATGGGAGCCTAGGGTCCGCTTGGCAACTAATCCCAGGAATTGTGGGTACTAGTTTTTACGAAAGTGACTGCCATCTGACCTTCCAACCCGGAGGGTAAACTAGCCCTTATCGGTATTAGTCTAGTTTCTTCACGATTCACCCAAAAGCGACTGGTAAAATATCAAATGGTATTTGGAACATAAGTTCTGAGAAACTCATTCTGGAGTTTGAACCTCTGGATTGGAAGTCGCACGCTTTTACCGGTTTCAAGCACTAGCGCTTCTCAAGACGTAATTAAATATGATTACAAATATTATTTTTAGGTTTGTCTGTTTTGTCTTCCGTTTATAAGAATATTTTGCCATACGGCAGTCAAATATTGGTCGCATCTGAATATAATTTATTCGAGTTAACTTTGACAATAGTCGGAGAGCGTTTAAGGGGGTGTGTAATGTTTAATATAACTATATCTAGTAGTTCGCCCCGAACTGAGAACCCGCGGTTCGCCAAAAAGATATATCGGCAAAGGATCGAAAACCGCGTGTGGTATATGGCAAGATCTGTGGAGCCCTTAACTGATAGATTGAAGTCACCATAGAGATTAAACTGTATCTATGGTAAGCCGTAATATTTCTTGTCAAATATCAAATACTTATGTTATATTATTTTATTTCGTTTTTAACTTGATAATTATTTTAACCGTAAATTAATATATATATATATATATATATATAATATTGTTTTTTCAATTTATCTTTTAAAATTAAAGTTCATTTGGTACCAAACTCGTCCATACTTTCTTGCAAAGAAGATGTCCAGAATAGCAAGACCCCTCACAAATAGCTTTTTGGGCTTCTAAGCTCTTCTAGCTCCATGACTCCTCGAGAAACTACTCATAATGACTAAAATATAATGCCCTCAACTACACGTTTACCCACTTTCATTTAAATTAGAACAAATTTACTTAAGTTTATGTCCATCAAACTATCCTCTGATAGTTCAGCTTAAAAACATCAAAATGCCGGGGCGTGCCCGTAGCCATACGTGTGTTCCAAGCTGAATGTAAAAACTTCACTTCGCTTCGCTTGCTCGTTCGATAAAACTATCACATCAAACTGCACATTTGCATAAAATGCATAAAAAAACTCAACCGCCCACAACAAACTTTCTAACACTCAATTTATCTTTTAAAACCGCCTTTTGGGCCAAGATGGCCCAAAGAAGCCCAAAATAGACACACACCAGACGTGTCACTTTGCGTGGCATGAGGCCAGCCTTTTTTTGTCAAAAATGTTTTTTTACCCAAGCAAAGCTCGGTTTTCGCCATGATTTATGTTTTTGAGGACTGAAGTGGGGCGACTTTTTTGCGGTGTTATAGTTTACAAACCGTTAAAAACCACTGCTTTATTATTCTTTCTAACCAAATTTATAAAGTTAACGTAGGTAACTGGTGACCGAAGAGCTGGCGACTTCCTTGCACAACGTATCCGCATTGCGATACGCTGGAAATGCTGCAACGTCCTCGGTATGCCGCAAAGGCCTGTTTTAGATTTAAGCTAGTTATTAATTTACTTTAGTATTGGTACAGTAACTGTAATACTTCTGTATTATTATGTAAATAAATTGATAATTAAAAAAAAAACAATTATAAAACATTGTAAGACATGTAATTTTATGGTTTTATAGGAAATTTGGAATTTATCTATACTTACGAGTAGAGTACCTACCTACTTTGATTTGATTTCATTACACGTCTAATAAATAAGTTGAAAGTGAACAATATAAGTAAAATAATTCGATACATACATTAATGCAATGAATTTAAAACAGTTTTTTACAAATAAGAAAATGTATGCACCATTAAACATTTTCTTAAGTGTTTCTTGTGTGAATTTTAGTTACATTTGGACAGCTAACGCCATCTGTCGTGGAGTAGATGTACCTATTGAACATTTTTTAGGGTGGGTTTTGTACAGTAAAAATTTCTAAGTACATGAAAAATCTTAGAAAACAAAAATCAGGATACGTCATTGCCAGATCATAGATTTTAATGAAGTGCCATTTTAGAATTGATTACTTCATGATATGGTCAGGTTAGGTTTGACTTTTTAATAATGTGACCAACCGATCATTTCTTGAAATCATTGCCACATCATGAAATTATTAATGATAAGATCTGGCCACGGTCTCTGGATCTGGTATCTTTAATATACTTTTTAGGGTTCCGTAGCCAAATGGCAAAAAACGGAACCCTTATAGATTCGTCATATCCGTCTGTCTGTCCGATTATTTATTTCTTATTGGCTTATTGGTAGACGAACTTAATGAATGTACGAAAATTAATCATTAATCAGCATTGTTAACGATGATTTTTATTTTATTTTTTCTATTTAATATTTAACTATCACATAGGTACGTATAGGTATTATCACATTGGGAATCAGAAATACACATTTTTTTTTCTACTAATAGAGTCTATTGAACTTCAGTACGGAGAAGCTTTTACGTACACACAAAATACTTTCTTTAGTAAATTATTAATAAAATAACGGTATCTACTTTTTACCCGCACGGGTAAAAGCTTAACATCTCCTATCATTTAAGTACCTACCTTTATCAAACTATGTCGTGACAAAATGACAGACCTGATTAGGTGAGTTAAATAGTCAAACATTCCTACGCCGTTAGAAAACCTATGAACTTACGCCATTATAGCACCTATTTGAAACTTTATAATATAATAAAAATTAACACTTCTTTCGAAACACAATGCCCGTATAAAGGAAAAGCCACAAAATAGTAGATAATACGCCCCTATTCTTTAGTCCATTGTTGTGACGAGAGAGGGCGCTGAAGTGGTGACAGATTTTTATTCATTAACTAATTAAGATTGTAAAAAAGATGTGGGTTTTTTATTATGCTGAGGTTGCGGGTTTGGATAGGATGATTTGTCGAAAACAATATTTATACCTATGTTTCATTGTAAAATAATATTTTAAGTAAGGTGATCTGGCTATTTTTACATGTAATTCGAAATGTTTAACATAATCGAAATAGATAATGAAAATTAATACGATAATTTAGCTGTACTTTTAATACGTTATTAAGAATGACTCGCAGTGTCGTGTTCTGCAAAACTCCTGAAGAAACGGCTACGTATGGCTATATAGCGTACGGCTACGTATGGTATGGTCTTAGTTGTGAATGAATTTGTCGACATAAAATTTAAAATTGGAATTAGTATAGAATAGTATAGTATAAAATCAACTAACCATTGTTATAAAACCTCGATTAAGTACATAACATAGATTTAAGACTATTGCTGTACCCTATCAGGGTCCATGTGAAACTCACAACTACTACGAGTATGTAACACCTGTACAAACCATGGATGCAATAAAGAAAGAATAAAGAATAAAGAATATTGTCCCAACAGGCGTATGTGAGGTGGAAGTAGGTAATCTAAGGTATGTTATATGGTAAGGTACTTAAGTATGATAAGGTATGATAAAGCATCATCTTATATGATGGTCAGGTATCGATGTCAGTGTCAGTAACAAGATCAATAGATATATTTTCAATAGATGGTCCGTAGATTACACTTATGACACCCTACGCGTAGGTTTTAAAGGTATCGATGATCGTCAGAATAAATATTTAGAAAAACGCCAGTGCCTGGTAGGCAAAGATGGTAAAAATCTGTTAACATATGTATTTCAAGCAAAATTCTTGGTGTTATTACGGTAACCTGGTTGCTAAAATGTTAGTACCTAAACCACCACATATGTTTTACAAGTAGGGCATGAACATCGAAATTTCGGAATATCGGATCGTTTTTTACGATATTTCTATACCGGAATTGAAAAGGTTCAATTTGAAAATATCGGAATATCGGTATTGGATGTTTTTAGTTTCATTTTCGTTATAAAATAAATATCGAAATTACGAGACTGTAAAAATTATGAAAATGAATACGGTTGTGGTTATAGAAAATTCCCTCTTTCATTAATTATTTGACTGATTTTACCTTTAAAAAAATATGGTGATTTTCAATACTGGTATTAAGAATAGTCCGATATGACGAGTGAGAAAAACGTGTATCTTGGCGATTAGATCAATCTAAGTAAACAATAATGATGGAAACAGTTGACGACCATTATTTTGCCATCATCGTTAGAAAATGTGCCGTCAGTGCCGGTGGTCCCATCTCGTGTGGTCCATGGTATATTATACAGTAAGCTGCTGCTAACGCGCTCAAAAATATCTCTACAAAGTGACCAATTCTAACGTACATTTTAATATCTAAATGATGTCATTTAGGTAACAGTCGTGTGTGCATTTTCCTCGTATTTGCATCGTATACAATTTTATTTTCACTTATTTGCACTAACGGCTAAATAAATTTATAATGTTCTTAACTTATCGTGATATTGTTTTTTATTTAACCCCCAATGCAAAAAGAGGGGTGTTATGTGTTTGACGTCAATGTCTGTATATCTGTCTGTGGCATCGTAGATCTCAAACGGATGGATTGGATGGACTAATTTTGATGCGCTTTTTTACGTGAAAGTGAGTTTCATTGCGGTGGTACTTACCTAAGTTTGATAAAAATCGATCCAGCAGCTTGAAGAGTATCAGCTCTTTTCCTAAAATGGTGTAAGGCACTTTTGGCATATAATGGATTTTTTGGCATAATGCGTAGGGGCGGGTTTTTTGTTTATTTAATAGTTATTCTGGATAATGTGGTTATATTTTTAATACTTAGTTTTTTGTACACGATAACATATAAAGCCCGACCAGAATTATATGATCGTTGTCAAGAGGGCGCTGTTATTCTCATGTATCAGGATGACAGTTCAGTTTAGTATGAAAAATTTAGTTCCAATAAAAATCCGCAATACGGCGCGTGATCATATATTACTGGTCAGGCTTTATGTGCCTTCTAGACAGTAAGTAAAATATTAAATCCACTAGAAACATTGATATAAATGCGAATATATTACACAGTATTTTATCAGACGTATCTGGAGTTCTATCCAAGATGCCAATCGTTCACAGTAAACGAAACGAAACTGATCGCATTTCCATACATTATTTACGTTTATCTTAGCTAGCCACCTAAATATATAAGTATACAAACGTAAAGATATATTCATCGGGCATAAGAGAAAATTATAACACACATGCCGTGCTATATCAGTTCCATCTGTATGTTGTATGCGATTGTATTTAATAGAAAAGTATGGGACGCCAAACAATACCTTGCGAGTCTACGCATGCGTAAGAAGGTAAGTACGCTCTAGGCGTTAAGGGTAAGCTGTCCACTTTTTAGTCTTCTTGGACGTAATTTAGCGAAAAGGATCCATCCTCAAATATTTGGGCATTCAAATGAATAACTTTGCTTTTTGTCAATATTTGACATGTGTTTTTGTGCGTTAGATCCTTTTCCGTATATTACGTCAATTTCTTCTGCTTCTGCACATACCACGTAATGCTCCATTTCCAACTCACTCGGAAGGAAGGTTATTTATTTTATGTACAATATTAGGTACTAGGTTTTATAGCTAGGTATGAGGTTTTCATAATACAAAATGGCCCAAAATACGTTGTCTTATATTTTTTTGGAATATTTTTTTTACCTGCACGTCTTTTACAAAATGTTATCTAAATTCAAACCAGCCATATAACGAAAACAAAACCTATGATCTTAAAACATTTTCCCGTAGCTTTGATATACAAACGCAAATACTAGTTAAAATTATCAACAATATGACGCGAAATGAAGAGATTCACATGTGTACCTTGTGGTATTAAATCGTTTCATAGCCTGGTAGAATCAATAGCTTAGTTCCTCAACATCAACAAGATGGAACGACAATTCTGACAAGATTGAACATCGCTATAAGAGGGACTGTCGACCGGTCGTTGTGAATAACCCGGGCGAGGTCTTTTCTTTTTTTATATAATTTAAAAAATGTAATTAATGAGGTTAATTATTACTTATCTTATTCATAGAGTTAAGGTCTTATTTTACATATACATGATGGCCCAAAATACGTTGTAATTTTCTTTACTGCGGCATCAACTATATGATGATTTTAACAAACGCAACACACATCTTGCTTGAATACGTCTTGCTTTAGTTAAATGATTGTAATTTTAATTTTTAAAATGACGTGTTATTACACGTACGTAAATAAATGACGTGTTAGACAAAATATTATAATTATTTGTCAAAGTATTTTTGAGCCAGCCTGTCTTACTTTTCCATGACCTAAATTAAGTCTTATTCAGGCTTAAGGACAGAATGAACTGAGTAACCTACCCTTAACACCGGCGTGTGCGCCGCGCGTGTTCAGAGCGATGCCACCGCCATCTGTCGCCCCCATGCATGCAAATGCGATAACATAATGCACGAATTATGATGAGCGATACACCTAGATAGTGTTATCTAGTGTAATTATACTGGAAGAAGGGAGTAACTGTAAGCTTTACGAATGTATTTAGGTCTTTTTTGGGACTAGAAAATGTTACTGATGACTACGCGTTGTTATGGTTGCGTTGCGTCGGTGTTTCGAAAGGGACCGTTTGATGTAAAAATAGCTGATAATATTTGACATATAAGGTTCTAACAAATTAGTTACCGATATTTTAAGAGATGTTACTTTACATTAAAACAATTAAATAAAAACTAAGAAAACTTTTCATATCATTTTCTTGTTTTCATTTCCGAACAAAAATAATAATCAAGTGCATTTAATTGACCAGACGTTTGAAACTTTCTATCGAGTTTGTCTTAAATGTAATTATCAACGTGAAGTGGCCAGTTAAGTGTTTAAAATAGGATCTTGAATCTGTTCAATGAGGTCTCATTTACTTATCTCATTAACAGGGTGTGTTTAAAAAATCATGAAACCTATAATGTTTTATACTTAAACATACCCCAGGAGCCGAGTGCTATCAGCTGTAAAAATGTTGGTTGCTAATTTGTAAAATATCCAGATTTAGAATATGCTACTTCACTATTTTACCATTATTTTTTATACAAAATTTAGGGTCTAAGGTTCCTTGGCGTTATCTTAGAATTCTTAGAGAGGTTAAAGAGGGTGCGAATATGGCGAATAATTTTACTGTATCTGACATAAGCATCTATAACTCAACTATATCTCTAACTTGCAATACCTGCATCAAATTACATACAAAAAATCTCAGTTGTTTAGTATGAAAGGACAGTTAATTTAGTTTTTTCGTTGTTTAGAATTAAATCTTAAAAAGTAGATAAAAGCCTAATATTAACTTACATTGTACCTAAATATTAATTTACATTGTCTTTTATACCTAGGTACATGTTTTATCAACTCTTAATTAAAAAACTATATCTGGAATTTCCTTAGGTATTCATCATTATCGAAGCGCATAGTCGTATGTTGCATAATCCTTACAAAATGTGGGAGTACAGTTTGCAGTGTGGGCGGAGTGGGGAACAGAACAAAATGTGAGAGTGTAAACGTCATATTTTCATAGAAATGTAACATTAATGGTGACATTGCCACAATTTGTCATTCCAAATATCATGCTGTTTAGTTAGCTTGATCCGACTTACTTAACATTTCTATTTTTAAGATTCCGTACCCAAAGGGTAAAATGGGACCCTATTACTAAGATTCCGCTGTCCGTCCGTCTGTCATCAGTCTATATCTCATGAACCGTACAGATAGACAGTTGAAGTTTTCACAGATGATGTATTTCTGTTCAACAAATACCTACTAAAAAGTGCGGAACCAGCCAGTCAGACTCGCACTTGGCCGATTTTTAAGTACCCTCGTGGCCTATTCGCAAAATCCTTACGATTCTAATGCACGTATGCACTTTCCAAAATTTCATCCACAAGCATCTCTCTAGAACGTTAAGTATACCATTACCCATACATCCCTTGTCAAAACAGCGGGTGGCGTAAGGGGGCGTCAAAAGCTTTTTATTATATTTCCCGATACACGGACGGACAAACAGCTGCCGATTGATATTAATGATGCAGCTTAAAAAGCCATTATTAGAGAGAAACAATGTTCACACATGGCTATTGATAAGATATCTAGAGGGAAAACGTAAGGGTTGATTGGTCATTTATTTATATATAAAATAGTGGTAATGATGTGGGTATTTTTTAAATTAAGTATCATTGTTCATTTAATTATTTCTTATCGCTGTGAAAAATTAATCCGAATTCAGAATTTTGACATATTATTATACAAGGTGCCCACGAGAAACTCGAGAGATTTTAACCACACATTTCATTTGTATATGTTAAGTGATACATTTATTGAGTTAACAATACTTATTAAAATACAAAAATCTCACAACATGAATAATAAACTAAATCTAACTACAATTAAAATAACTAAAGCTAAAAATTAAAAATACCTATCAAAATTTTGCGCCCTTGGTAGGGTGCCCATCACGCAGGCAGCGTTCCCGCGCTGGATTGCGATTGCAATTCTCTGCGCGAGAAAGCTGCCCGCGCGGGGGTCGCCCGTTGCCTCCCTCAGCCGCTTGCCCAGCGCCTTGTGGAGTATCTGTGCCCCTCTGCCCCACGAACCAAGTGTCTCGACGCCAAACGCAACGAATTCGTATTGAGCGCCGAGACAGCTATATTTGGCTACCTTTTGACGCTCCCGAGTGTCCGCCGCCGCACCAGCATGCTTGCTGGTCGATGGAATGTAGGAAGCCGCTAGCGTGTCAGCACAAGTGACGTCCCATACCAACGCGCGGCCCATCTTCCAGGGAATTAACGACATCCCGTCAGGGCGTTTACCGTCGTTCCGCACTATTTGGGGCTCCAGAGCGGCGGGAATGCCGGCACTGACGAGTGCCCTTCTTAGGATGTCGTTAAGGGCGGCATGGCGAGACAAGCGGCCGGCACCCGAAGAGCAGGCGAGCCCATGGTGTCCGAGGCGATCTACATGTGATCCACAAGACGCGCAGTCATGGTCGGCACAGAGTGCAACTCCAAGCCGGAGACCGGCGGCTATGCGAAGCGTCTCTGGGTCGATAAAGGTGCCGGTGTTAGGCGAAGGATACGCGTGGAGCCAGTGACCTGACTCTGGCCTAGATGATGCCAGGAGCCTCGCTCGGTCCCTGCCTGTCGCGGTGTCTAAAAGTGAGTTTAGAGTGGAGGCTGAAGCTATGTTATCCCAGGCCCTTTGTATCTTCGGTCGAGACGGAACATTTTGACTCGGTCCAGCTAGCCAGGCATTCGAGGCCTCAACCAGGCCCGCGATCTCGCAGTTTCTAGCCGGAGAGGCTTGGAGAATTTTACCTGCGAGATCGGAGGAGCTATGAATTGAGGCCAAGAATGCCGGCAGAGCAACACTTGAAATTTTACGGGTACCCAAACCACCATATCTTATCGGTAAGGTGGCTTGAGTCCATGCCTGCTCGCTAAATTGGATGTTCAAAATTGATTCAATTTGGGATTTTAAAAGTAGGTCAATAGGTCGGAGTAGATGGGGATATTTCCAAAAGGGACAACAGCGGAGCAGGTAAGTGAATTTTGGAATGAGTAAACAAAATTTTAAAATAAACAAAGCAGAATGACTGCTAATTTTGAGAAGTCGGTCCGAATAGTCACTAAATTTCGAAATAGATTTACTCAGAAGGGGAGGGATGGCTTCATTGAAGATGGGTGCCCCGAGAAGATGAAGACTGTCTTTAGATATATTTTTGATGGTCGGCGCGATGTTATTAAAATTTTGAATGATTTGGGATGTTAGGGTGTTTTTAGGGTGTTTTTGATGTTAATGTTAGGGTGTTTCACGTTTGTATGGAATATTTAAAAAAAAAAACAATCTTTTCTCCACAAGGCTCCCTTAGTTCTATTATGAAGTAGTAATCTATTTGCCAAATTTTTACTCATTTACTCATAATTTACTCGTCGCTCAACATAGATTTAGAATTTGATACGTCATACAATAATTAAAAAACACATTAATCAAAAAATGAAAGAATTGTCAATTTATGCTTTATTTAGTTGTAACTAAATAGGAAAAAATGTTATAAAACCATTAAAAAGCCTCCAAGCCTAGTAATATTTTTTCTTTGGTCAAGTTCATTTCATACATTTTAGTATTGCAGAATTGTTTCATTTTGAGCAACTTTTAAATAAAGTTTGATTGTTCTCAAAATTGGTTTTAGTGATTTTTATATGTTTTTCACTAAAATGAACCTCGTGGAGTTCCCACACATTACATTAGCCATGTCAGATAAAGCTCAGTCCATACAATACATATTACCTTGGCCGAGGTTTTTGACAGAGGGGTAAGCTCTTAAAGGCGACTTCGGTTGTTAAATCCTCCAAGCTGTCCATGTCCATAGACTGTTGCGGCTGTTATGTGTCATGGAGCACTACCTATAATATCTGAATCACAACACCGATATGTCATGCTCATGTCATGAAATTCAACATACAAATGGGGCATATAGGTGGCCAGTTTGTCTCCGTACAAAGTCTGTTACGAAGTACGGTCCTTATTCAGACGATATTTACATTAAACTGTTATTCACAACATGTAAACAGTAAAAGTCAAGTAACCAGTATAAATCTGGCTCTAATACACAGTTGGTATAGCGAGCTGACTATATAAAGAACGAGCTTACAGTCAACACTAAAAGTGGGCTTCCGTGGAAAAGGAACCATAGCTTGCGTCAGTTTTACACTGCTATAGGAGATCGCAAAATTAAAAATAACGCGCTGAATACGATCGAAAATTTTACGAACATAGTGTAAATGTTCACTGCTCTTGCTGCTTAGACCTGACGCTGCCGATCTTTTGACTGCCGGCCGTAAAACTGCCTCTCACGGCAACCTAGGACATAAGCAGGACTAGCAGGCAGGATCATCTTTACAGTATGTTCCTGCTCATTATCCTGCTCACTGCCCTGCATTCAACAGCATAGGTAGGTACTGTAAACGAGGCATATCTACAATTAATCAACAATGCAAATGCGACACTTTCAACTAACGATTCATTGATAATATTTGTAAAATGTAAAACTAATTCGTATTTCGAATTTAATGTAGATGGCGCTGCACGAGCTCGTACCTATACAGTAACTTTGGTTGTAGATCTCTAACTCAATCTCTAACAACTTGTATGTAGCAAAATTTTATTTAGTCGACACAAAACATTTTTTTTGCTTCCGATATAACTTATGTTGGTACATAGATGCCAGCCGTCTGAAGTTCCTTTTTTGAATACGACACAAACGTCTGGTGAATTAGGTTGGTCGCGATCTAATAAATCGAACCCATTGTATGCAGATGAAGTATATTTTACCTTTACTTGCATAGAAAATTATTCGGAACATTAATGTTTATATTCGACATGCAGTCCGTCGTCAGTTTTAAATAAATTATAGGTACTTGAGTGGTTGCAGGTGATCATAATTTGGAACGCTGAAATATGTATGCCACAAAAATATGTACGCCCAATGGGCCTAGAAATTGGTCATAAATAATCATGTTATCGTATATCCTTTTATATTATTTATTAACTTATATAATTAATATAATTATGTATATATTTATTGTACTCACTTAGCACAGAACATAGTTAATACTTTTCAAAATTTGAGTTAAAAAAAACAGATATGTGAACTCAAAAAATGTCCTATGTTATCTTAAGTGTACGATAAGTTTTTTTAAAGACTGACATATATTAAGGACGGGCCTTACGGGCACTAAGAATTGTGCTAGTTCAGTGGTGTCACTCACGAATTCGGGCCAATCGTGCAGTCTAACGCAACTAGTTGCGACCAATCGCGCACGTGATGCGAACTTATCAACCAATCGCGTTGTGGCGTTAGACTTCACGATTAAAAAATCGTGATCGTGACACCGCTGTACTGGCCCCATTCTTATTGCCCGTATAGGCCCGTCCTTAGATATACACGGTGCTCACGAGGAACCCGAAAGATTTTAACCACGTACTTCTGAGGCCAAATGAAGGAAAAAATGTTAAATATATGTTAAATCACCCTTGAATGTTTGGTATCTCGACGATGGCACTATAGGAGGTGGTTCTGGAGCCGTCCTTGATGATATCGCTAGGCTCTTGCCGGCGTTGCGGTCCCTCGGTTTGGAAATTAATTCCTCGAAGTGTGAGCTGTTTCCTTGCGGCTCCTTAACGCACACTTCCCTATCAGATTTTGAGTCAGTGTTGCCCGGCATCAGGTTACTTAACAAGTCAACATTTTGTCTCCTTGGAGCTCCAATTTTCCCTAACGGGGTGAGCTCGGTGCTCCAGGCGAAGACGACGGCGCTGGACTCTTCCTTACAGCTATTAAATCAGTTGTCGGCGCATGTGGCTCTGGTTCTGTTACGCAATTGTTTTGCGATGCCACGCATAATGTATACACTAAGGACGGCGCCTACTTGGTTTTTTAGGCAAGATGTCAGTGACTTCGACGGTGTACTCAGGCGGGGCCTCGAATCCATCTTGAACGTACACTTCGATGAGGTTCAGTGGAGGCAGGCAACACTTCCCATTCGTTATGGGGGTGTAGGAGTCCGTGCCATGCAGGATGTCGGGGTTATCGCTTTTCTTGCCTCGGCTCACGTGTCGTCGGTACTTGTCGCTAAAATGTTATGTTTAGATGGTGGCAGTATCTACGTTCCGTTTGTTCGTGAGGCGCTAGTTGAGTGGTCTTTTCGCTCTCCAGAAGGTTTACAACCGGAGAATCTTGCATCACAAAGGCTTTGGGACGACATTCTCTGTAAAAATATACATACGAGTTTGTTGGACGGCGCTCTTGGGGCAGATGCGGCACGATTGAAGGCTGTTGCGGAGCCCGAGTCAGGGGCTTGGCTACACGCGTTGCCATCGCCCCACTTAGGAACGTTGCTAGACAATGACACTGTGAGGGTGAGCGTTGCCTTACGGCTTGGAAGTAAAGTATGTGAGCCCCACAGATGTCCTTGTGGAGCAATGGTCGAATTTAATGGGCACCACGGTCTCAGTTGTGTGCGGTGTGTGGGACGAATACCTAGGCACCAAGCTATTAATGAGCTGATTCGACGCGCCTTGGTCTCGGCAAACATACCCTGTATTTTGGAACCCCTGGTTTAAGCCGTACAGATGGCAAAAGGCCGGACGGTCTAACACTGGTCCCGTGGGCAAAAGGTCGGAGCCTGCTGTGGGATGCCACATGTGTGTGTACTTTTGCTCCCACTCATGTCAGCCACACAAGTAAGAAGGCAGGTGCAGCGGCTGAGGCTGCTGCTAAGTTTAAACATGGGAAATACGCCAACCTCGGACCAGTGTATGACTTTATTCCAGTCGCTGTCGAGACGGCTGGGCCATGGTGCGCCGAGGCCAAGAAGCTGGTTAGAGATATTGGACGCCGGTTGAGGGACAGAGGCTGCGACCCCCGGGCTGGATCTTATCTGGTCCAACAAATATCCTTAGCCATTCAGCGTGGCAACGCAGCTGGCATATTTGGAACGTTTGGGCCAGGTAGGGAACAGTTCGGGGCTTAAAAGTTAATTTTTGACGGGGCTAATAGTTTGTGGGGTATTTTTATTTTATTTCTGTATTCATTTTATTTTAATCTACTGTTTCTGTACAATATTATGTTGTAATTATTTATAATTCATGTATTAAATGTTTTTCCTTTTAATATATGAGTTTCAGTAAATTTCGCCATAAAAAATTTTTGCTTATTTTAAATTTTAAACGTACATAAAAAAGTTAATGTTATGGTAAAACTGGCACTGAAAATATTTTTTTACGATTTTTTTTGGAAAAACTAGTTCTTGCAAAGGTTACTTGTCACTTTTTGACGTCTATCAATAAGGATATTTAGACTACGCCCCATAATGGCATCATCGCGATCAAAAAGGCGTTTTGCATTAAGTTACGACAAGAAGATGTTTTTTTTACATTGGTATTAACTCTGAAACTAGCCGAAATCCAGAAAAGTTTATACATATGACATTTTAGTCTCTAAATGTGATCAGTAATACGAGTACACTGTCAAAATCTTTCGGTTTCCTCATGTAGCACCGTGTAAATGTCAATGTTATTAATAAATAAAAAACGTCATTAACATGATACAGTACTAATTATAATGACATTAAGACGGTATCGAGGATCAGTTGCAATGTCATACTAATTAGAAGAACATGCATTTTTAATGCGTTTTTAAAGCATTATACGCCCCGGCCCTAAAAAAATATTATTAAGAATTACAACAAACTACATAGATACTTATTACGATCTTTATAGCAAAATTCATCGAAATTGGTTTAACGTAGACGAAAATATTAATTTCAAATTAATCATTTTTATCGGAGTACTTGAGACGAAACTTAATTTAATCCTTGATTTTGTTCATTTATTTACATAATAGATGTATTACACTAAACGTACAAATAATAAACTAAATTAATAACTAGCTTAAATCCAAAATAGGCCCTTGAGGCATTGTACCAAGGATGCTGGCGGCATTACCTCGTTGTATCGCAATACTGATACTTTGTGCGGGGCAGCCGCCAGTTCTTCGGTCACCAGTTACGTCAACCAGACGCTTCGCGATTTCTGCAACTTAATGTTTCTGGTAATTACGAGAAAGTTCAAAATATTTTATTGTAAATGGTCTAAAGGGGTCTCTATTGTTTCCCATTAAGTTTTAAGTCATAATGTATTGTTTGTCCGCATTTTCGTTAGTCATAAAATGGTTTTTCTCAGAAACGTGTAACTTTTCAGGATTGCCATAAAACAAACCTAACCTAACCTATCTATAGGATAACCTTACGAAAATTCTGAGAAGTTAACGGTTTCAGAATTGTTACTTATGATAATCTGACAATCATTACATTATGACTTTCAATAGTTATTTTTATTTTATTTCTTAGGAAAACTTACAGCTAAAGTAACAAAATAGGTTTTGAAATAAAAACAGTAAACTAATTACAAGTTTCCACAGGTAGAAACTACGTAAAATACATCAATGTTATGTCAAACAAAGGGATCCGGGTTTAATGTTCTGTACTTCTATGTCAGGTGGAAAATAAATATAATAAACTTCAATTTGCGCTTTCTGGGAGCAGACAAGATTTTACAGTGTCTGCAAGATTGCATAGTATATGTTATTTTATAATTACCATATTTACGAATACCATCCTAATCTAATACCAACCACATGACCATGTAAAAATGACAAAAAACAGGGTAAAGAAAGATGCGCTTGCGTCGCGTGCCGCGTTGTTTTAATTAATTCATCCAGGTGGCGTGGCAGATGGCCATTTAAATATCTGTCGTTTGGGTTTTGTTTAATTAGGACGCCGAACACAACACACAGTTATTTCATTGGTTTGGAGGTTCCGGGTTCAAGTCTCAATTGGATCACTTTAGGAAAATAAAGTTCTTAATACGTGATAGTTTGGTTTGGCATTGTATAAGCAGTCTCCAGAGTATGTATTGTTTGCATGAAATTTAAGATTTTTTTTCAATTGACTTACATTATTTTACTGGCGTGCAATAAAATTATACAGGTTGTAACAAAAACAGTGGGGATCCGTTTAAGAGCTATTTGGTATCCTGTCCTGATTAGGAAAAGTAAAAGATTTTTTTTTCACGCGATACAATTTTAAAACTATTTTTTTTTTTAATTCTTCGCTTTAAATTTATTTTATTTTACTTTTTTTTTAAATCAGGACACGATACCGAATATGCCCTTAAACGAATTCAATTTAAATAAATAAGGTGTATTGTATATAGATCATTCGGACAATGGCAACAGAATTGGTATTAAACTACAGGTTGGTATGTAGTCGTAGACTGTACTCTGTAACGCATATATAGTGATTAAAATGAAATTATAGGTAACTACTAAATACTTTTAAATACATGAAATAATGTTTACAATTAATGCATCACATCACATCATCAAAGGGTATCATGCAAACGATACACAAACCGTAGCATCGTTGATACCGTTCAAGTGTCTTTACCAACATTAACCGAACAAACCGAAAAATTACACCTTTCTGTCCGCAACTAATTTGCCTTTTCACGGTTATAAGCTACCCTGTAATTGGTATCTTCAATCTAAGTCGGGGGTGGACGCCAGCGCCAGCCGCCAGGTGAGCCTTACTGGTGTCTACACATCTGGGGGATCAGGGGGATGGGGTACGTATGTCTTAGAAGTGACCATTGCATTAATAAGCATAAATTAAGTTATTAGAAGTTTCCAATTTTGTTTGATTCAGAAGGTAAAAAGGTCAACCTAGATTAGCTTTTGATGGCATTTTCCACTTTTAGACTAAGTATGGTCCTTGATCGTGCAAAAAGAGACAGGTTTTCTAATTATTTTTTACAATTTAAGTACCTATAAGTACTAACGTACCTACTTTAATAAATGTATTTAAGTAAGCCTTCGTAGATCTAAATAAATACATGTAGGTACACATACACAAGCGTTTCAGACTGACTCAAACGTTTAAGATAGAGAGGGCCGAATATAGACTTGGCTGAATACGATCATTCGGCCGAATTATTCGGCTCATCTGTATCAATCCAATAAACCATTTGAAAACGCTTTAATTACCTACATTAGCATCTTAAGATGAATCTCTTCCTAGGCAATTCCCTTGAACCAATCAGGTCAAAAGGAAATGGACACGCAATCAAATTTTCAACACTACAAATATGTATTCAAAACATCCTATGGATTCATGTCCCATTATGTGTTTAACAACGGGAAACGTAACCTGAGTACTTGAAAAGTTTTGGAGAATCTTTTAGAGTGTTGCATTGCAACAAGGAAAACATACTTAACAAAAAATATTTGCCGAATATTCGGCGCTTTACCCGAATAATTCGGCTGACACGAACATTAAAAACTTGCCGAATATGCCGAATACCGAATAATTACTCTAGTTTAAGATTTGGTCTGAAATTAAACATTGCGCCCTATCAGAGTTCCCTTTCAATCAAAGAGAATATGAAATAGAGGTGGATTGTCGAAGAAAATTTTGTAGCCACAATAAATTTAATACCATCTTTCGACACATGATAAACGTTTGCCTTTGATTCTTATTCTTTCACTGATATCATGATATGTGTTAAAATTAAATATCAAAAAGTGGCGCCATCTTACCGGGCATAACCTGAAGGTTGTCGCTCGAAATCTATTAGATGGCGCCTCTTTTTGATATTTAACAAATTAAACACATACCAGTAAAAGGATAAGGGTCAAAGTCAAATAGCGTTCTAAAAGTTTTAATCATGTGTCAAAAATGACAGTATATTTACTGTGGCTACAAAGTTTTCATTGACAATCCAACTCTATTTCAAATTCTCTTTGCTTTCAATGTAAGGAACTCCAAAAATGTGTGTGAGCTTGGTCTGAATATTCGTAAGTCTACGAACCGGCCGTCTTCATTACGTCGTAAGCTATCGGGGGGTAGGCAGTAAATTGACTTTAAACCAATTTGACCACACCTGGCCGAACCTTGCCGTACGCCAAGACATTATTGTTCTTAATCTTTACCTATTATCTTTAGGCGGGAGACGATTAGAACATTTGACAATGGGCAATGAAGAATAATACGTTATAGATATTAAAGCAACTGACAAGGTACACATAGCACTGGAATATATGACTAAAATGGGAAGTAAGTTTCTTTTTCGAATTGTAAAAACGATTGTCACTCTGGGGCTGTAATATACTGAAACGTATTTAGTCTTAGTATGTACCTTATGTCACACTAGGTTACGATTCTTAGATTTCTTTCGATTTTTAATGACGGTCTGACTGCGGTATTCGTTTAACTTATTGTAGTGTTAAATAAAAATAAAGAAATATTGTAGTCTAAGCTACCGCGAAAAAATATCTAAATACTTGACAAAAAGACATATCGACGTGTGTTTTTTATGGTTACATGGGGCGCCTAATTTCAACATTTATCTAGAAAACTTAGGTTTGCCGTAAACTTGGCGGTTTACAGCGAGCGTTTTTAATTTTTTGGATATTTAAATCCACATCTGGATGACACTATAGACCTCTAGAGACTAGAGATCGCTTTTTAGCGATAAGACCGCCTGTTGTTACCTAACTTCTAAGTGTTTTTTCATTTCCTGTCTATTTTGAACTGTATGGTGCAATTGGTGCACAATAAAGAATATTTACTTACTTACTTACTTCGTGTCATCCACGATGGCGCTCAATTTATCAAATCCAACCTTTATAACATGACAATACAAGTCAAGGCGCGCGTCGTCGTGAATGACACGATCTATATACGCTGTTCATATTTAGACCGTCGTGGTCACCATATGCAGACGAGTCATAAATTGTGCCATACCCCACTTTGTCTAAACTCATCCCTCGTAAAACCGACATACCACAAAATGCGTGCGCATGCGCCCCTGCGCTGTAGCGTTAAATTTATACAGATCGCTGTTTTGTGGACAGTTTTACGTAATTTGATGACATGTAATAATAGTTATAAAGATGTTTAGATGTACACGCCAGAACGGTCCGTGTCCGGGCCAAGGCGTCCTACACTTCAGTTTTCTATAGAAAGCATCGTGATCTACGATCACCTGTCATAGAAAACGAAGTGTCGGAAGCCTCGGTCCGGACTCGGCCCGATCTAGCGAGAAACATCCTTTAATCTGCATTGGGAAATGCGCGCTAGATGAACCATATGTTCCGGAAGTTCGAAATGATATAAATATTTGGCACAATATCTTAATATGAATCAAATTAGTAACGGACTTTAATTGTTGCCATTTAGGGTTTAGGTACTTTACATTGGACATTGCATACCATTAGTATAGACAACCAAATTAAAGTTCGTGACTGTACCAATCAATGTAAATCAATACGTTATACGACGCTCATTACGTGAAATATGAAACCACGGTCTACCGCCTACGTTGAGAATGTTGAGAAGCTGGCACCGTCCAAGACAAATAATGACACTTTACTTCAAAGGAATTCCTAGTTGCGATTTTTCCATACAAACGCTCTCGACTGTTTTCTCCCTGAATTTTTAACCTAGAGTAATGATTTTTGCAGATAAGATCAATGTCATCAATATCTGTGCCACTATGTTTTGCTTTTTTTTAGATTATTTTATTTTAAAGAAACTTACAGCGCCTCGAAAATAGCAAAAACGGCTCAATTGAATTGGCTGCAAAAAAGGTGCAGTATACAAATATGACGACAAATATCCAAAAAATCAAAACATACATTATTTCTTTCTCTTGCAGTTTCCAAAATAGCTTTTCGAATCTAACGAAATAACGGTAATTTATTTATTAGGTTTCACTTTATTGAAAAAAATGTTTTACAAATTTTGAAAAAAAAAGGAAAACCTGTAAACCTAGTTTTTCATTGTGCCAACAACATACTAAAAAATCATGGAGAATGGAAAATATTTATGAGTGGAATAACTTTTTCTCTTTGTGTATGAAAATATTTAGAAGTGGAATAACGTTTTCTCTTTGTGTATGGACTATCACGTGATATATTTCCCTCTTAATAACTGAAAATGAAAATGAAAAATTATTTATTTAGGTATCAAAATTGCAGCTTATTACACAGTAGAAGAGTATTATATTTTTTGGAGCATTCTATTGTTAGATAGCCTAGGAATAGTGTCCTGAGCCCTAAACTAGGTAAACCTGTCTTATAGGGATCAGGGAATAAACCACCGCTATTTCTACACATACAAATCTAAATGGCTGGCTACAATGTTTCTATCTCAGATGGACATGATCATATTAGTTATGATAAAGTTGTGACGTCACGGCGACGTCACAACGCAACGGCGGGGCGCGACGCGCGGCGGGCAGAGAGCAGCGATCACACCCCTGCCGCGTGACACCGGCGCCGCGCACCTATATAAGCGGCGCGGACCATGAAGCGTTAGCCAGTCGATGTTTCGAGCCCGCGCTGGAAACAACGGCTGCTCAGCCCGGTGTGGCGGCGTGCGTTCTCGCGTTCGTCCCGGGCTTCCCGTAGGGCCGAGTCCTGAATAGGCCGCGCGTGTTCTCGCGTAGATAGCCGCAGGACTCTTCCTTCCTTTCCCCCGTAGTATAGCTTTCCATGGCCGCGCGTGTTCTCGCGTAGTTAGCCGGGAAGGTTATCCCCAGTGCCCCGATTCCGCTAAACCTGAATAGGCCGCGCGTGTTCTCGCGTAGATAGCCGCAGGTTTATCCCTGACCCCGTTCCCCGGGGAACATTCCGATCTCCTACCGTATCCAGGGCCAGCGGGCCGATCGCGTAACGCCGGTTCTATTTAATGATATCCGTGTATATATAGCTTGCTAGTTAAGTATAAGGTTCTTGATAATAATAAAGGGCGCGAAAGACGCCATTTAGCTAAGTGAAACCTGTGTTTGCTATTAGCTTATCCTCCATACCCTGAGTTAGCCTGGAAACCTTCACTAAGCCCCTCAGGCTGAAGGATATGTATGGTTCGCCCTCAGCGACAACCATCACATTTGGCGCCCAACGAAAAAACTCACTAAAGGAGTTTTTGGCTAGCTTAGGAGGATAATTTTAAGACAGGTTGATATACGACGCGTCCCACCCACAAATATAACGACTGCATCATATGGTAGCCAATTTATGGTGGACAGAAAGTTGCGCAACGCCGACCAAGACACGACCCCACAGAGTGAACAAGGACCATCTTGTCTAACAGGACAATCAAGCTCCACAACGAGGTCCGTGAATCTTCACCAGTCGCAGGCCTACGCAAAAGAATGCGGCCGCGAGACAAAGATAAACCCCAGATACGATGCAAAGACGTGCTGCTGGTCGTGCGGGAGGTCGGGACATACAACCAAAGAATGCCGGTCAAGAGGAAGTATATTTTGTAGTGAATGTGGAAAATTGGGTGTATTGAGCAAGAATTGCTGTAAGAAGAAACAGCGGGGGAAAAACGAAGCCGTAGGAGCTGCAAGTGACCGAGAAGATAACCGAATTTACGAACAAGTCCAGATAATGGGTAAAGAATATCGCTGTCTAGTGGATACAGGCTCAACAAACACATACATCGATCAACAGACATACAGGGAGTGTATGAAAAACGGTGCGATGGAAAAGGAAGTACAAAGAGAAGTGACACTCGCAAACGGTGCAAGAGCACATGTAAAGAAAAACGTGTTGGTGGACATCCAGATGAAAAACGCAAGAATCAAGCACTGCATTCGCGTCCTGCCATCAGCCTCGTGTATTATCGTAGGAATGGACGTTCTACGACGAACGGGCATGACAGTCACGTGGGCAGGTGATAACTCCGCCGGAGAAAACGGTGACGACGACGTACATAAAAGTACTCAAAGCGAACCCAGCGGGGAAAATGCCTCGAAACCGCAACACAACAAAAAAGACACCGAGGAACAAACCACCACAGCACCAGAAAATACCCGCACAGAAGTCATAGCAATTAAAGCAACCGAATTACAAAAAAAAGAATTAAATGCGTTACTCGAACGAGAATCAGAACAATGCGAGAAGTCACCAAAAGGAAGGTACCGAAGTGGAAAACAGAACCGTATCGCCGATGAGTTGTCCAGGAACCCTATATGCGCAGCAGAGGAAAATAACTGGTACAACAGGAAACGAATGCAAGTAGAGAAAGGCACGGACCGATCACAAGACTACTGCATGAAGGACGGCAAGTTGTACAAAAAGGTACACAACCAGGCATATCAACAAACAGATCCGAGTTCAGAATGGAAGATATGCGTACCAGAGCAAGATAGAATACAAGTCATAAAACAAAACCACGATGTACCGAGTACAGGCCATTTAGGGAGGGCCAAAACCATAAAAAGAATAGCACAAAGACACTATTGGCCAGGGATGCGAAAACAAATAGTGGACTTTGTGAAGAAATGCGACGTATGCCAGAAGCATAAAGCAGTGCAACAGAAAACCCATGGACTCAGGCACATAAAAAGCGAAGAAGCACCCGTCCATTCGGAACCCAGCGAGGGACCCGCCCCACCGGAACCCACCAGTACCCAAGAAAAGGAGGAGCTGGTCCAGGCGCTCGACTCCTTGAGGCACTGGGCAGAGCATGAGGCCGAGTACACAGCCTACATAAACGAGATGCTGGGCCACGGCCAGCACCAAACTCTGGCCGAACCAGAGGCGGCTGTGGTGGACACCCTGCAACGTGTCCACAGAAAGAGACGGAGGACCGGACGCCGCAGAAACGGCGCCTCGAGGCGAGGAGTCGCCAGACGGCCGAGTACGAAGCAGAGGCCGAAATAACGGCACAAAACCGAAGATGGTTTATTTTTCTTGTTTTAATATTTTTGTTTTTCTATATATATTTTTTAATACTTTACATTAAGGTTACTCATATAGGTAGTAAATACCTACGACATCCCGTTTATTTTTATTACATACTGCCCGTAAAGAAAAAATAAGAATAGTTAGTAATCATAGATCAGTAACTAAACAAATTAGTATAGCATAACAAGGCTAGAGCGTAAGCCACAGCCTATAAGAATAGAATATAATTATACACATTACATTTATGGGGGGAAAGCCCAAAGTAAATGAATCAAAGTTATCTATGAGAAAAGTTAGAAGCTAAAAATTATAAAATATATACATGTTCATAAAGTATGTACAAGCTAAATAACACAGAGGGCGGGACATAACCCCCGCCACACATTCATTTTCTAATTACGGTGATTTTTACCTTAGGCAAAAATCTCCTCGACGGGGGAGGCACTGTGACGTCACGGCGACGTCACAACGCAACGGCGGGGCGCGACGCGCGGCGGGCAGAGAGCAGCGATCACACCCCTGCCGCGTGACACCGGCGCCGCGCACCTATATAAGCGGCGCGGACCATGAAGCGTTAGCCAGTCGATGTGTCGAGCCCGCGCTGGAAACAACGGCTGCTCAGCCCGGTGTGGCGGCGTGCGTTCTCGCGTTCGTCCCGGGCTTCCCGTAGGGCCGAGTCCTGAATAGGCCGCGCGTGTTCTCGCGTAGATAGCCGCAGGACTCTTCCTTCCTTTCCCCCGTAGTATAGCTTTCCATGGCCGCGCGTGTTCTCGCGTAGTTAGCCGGGAAGGTTATCCCCAGTGCCCCGATTCCGCTAAACCTGAATAGGCCGCGCGTGTTCTCGCGTAGATAGCCGCAGGTTTATCCCTGACCCCGTTCCCCGGGGAACATTCCGATCTCCTACCGTATCCAGGGCCAGCGGGCCGATCGCGTAACGCCGGTTCTATTTAATGATATCCGTGTATATATAGCTTGCTAGTTAAGTATAAGGTTCTTGATAATAATAAAGGGCGCGAAAGACGCCATTTAGCTAAGTGAAACCTGTGTTTGCTATTAGCTTATCCTCCATACCCTGAGTTAGCCTGGAAACCTTCACTAAGCCCCTCAGGCTGAAGGATATGTATGGTTCGCCCTCAGCGACAACCATCACAAAGTTCAGAGGAAAGTAGACGACCCCTTATTCTTCATACAAATAGATTCCCTATTTCAAACAAAACATAGCTGCTAACATACATAAAATTGTGTAAAACTATTTACCTACATCACTATAATGTTATTATTCATATGGGTAAGTGGGGAAAATTGTGTAGATAGGTAAAACAATAAAACAACGAAACTGCAATTATTTACTGTAATATTACACAAGTCACTCTTATTTTACTTACTTTAAGAGTTCTTAATGTCCATACTGTTTCGTCATATGGGCCTTGTTAAATGCCATTGTTTATAATTTATATCACTCAAATCACTTACGTATGAGTTTTTGGTATTAGGTAAATTGCTAATTTCAGTTATAAAATAAAACACTCATTTTCTATCAATTTTTGTAATTTATTTATGTAGCTTACCATATTGGAGTTTAAGACGCTTAACGCCATCTGTCGTCGAGTAGAAGAACCGAATTTAGGAATAAATTCGATTAAAAAACGTTTTCCTGATTCGTTTCTTCGTCTATTTACAGAAATGTACAGTTTATTTCTTACAGTTTCAATTTTTGAGAGCCGCTGTGATTTGCTTTCGTCTGAAATTACTTTTATTTTTCTAATTACGTATAAGTAAGCAAATAGGACGACAGCAAACAGTTATCTAACTAAAACATTTCTAAATAATATTCTTCTTGCACATTTACACCTACCTCGTAGGTGTATGTATGTATGTATGAATAAATGAATGAATGATTTATTGTGTATATGGTAATTCAGGTTACAATAGCAGGTACAATTGCATATTACGAAATGGTTCCACTGAACCTTACCTAGACCTATATATAGGTAAAATAAAAAATAAGAATAGTTTAAAAGTACAGAACTGTAGTAGTAGGTACTCCTTCCTGCTTCAGATATATAATTATACAAGCATGAACAAAGAGCACATAGGAAAACTACCATTACGGTAAATTTGAGATGAGGACACATGGAGAAGCCTAAAATTAGGCGCCACAGTCTTCAACTTTTTAAATAGTTTTTTTATGCTTATAAAATGCCTGATTTGTATTATGATAGAATTATAATTTATTTTCACTCTAACCCCCATCATACCTTCACACCCGTTTCAATTAAACCCCTAATAAACCGCCCCGCTGAAATCAAAAGCAGATGCGTAAAGATAATTCAATATAGACTGCGCCGGCGCAAGCTGCTCGGACAATGGCCAATCAACGCACGCGCATTCTGTTCCAAATTCGATTTTTTAGCCAGGGCTGGCGAAAGGGTGAAATATGTCTTCAATCATAAAAGCTAGCTGATTATGATATATATAAGGTTAAAAAACCACAGATTATAATGGTTAGCTAACTTTCTTGAAGCCAAACAAAAATTTGTAGTCTATGGTTGAATTTAATTGAATTACAGGTATTATAACTCGAAATAAGTTTAAAACCCTAGCTAACCATTGATTACATAAATAATAGACAAATTTTACCTGAAAATAAAATTTATAATATTAAAGGCTTCTACAGCCTTAAAACAAATAACATGTGATTTTAGATACTTAATTGCTGGCTGATTAAGAGCAACGAATTTAATCGACCGATCAAATGCCACAATGTGTTGCAAATCGCATGCGATAATGTTTACATATTATAAAAAATATCTCGAACTTAGGTCTGAGGGTTAGTTACACACGTGAACTATGAGATTGGCATCGTCACAACGAGTGTACGAAAGCCTCTATAAAAATTAAGATTTAAAAAATCGCATGCGATTATCGGTGACGTTTGGAGAGACTATAAAGCTTATGTTAACACTTCCTTCTGTGGCAAATCACTTTAAAGATGGTAACCCTAGTTGTCAAGCCGACCGACCTCACCTTTTGACCCCACATTGCATGTACTTTAACTTTCTTTTCATTTTTGCATACCAATGCGGTTAAAATGACCGCTAATTTGACGATTGTCATATTTTTATCCCAACAATTTTTCTGTTGGAGGTAAATTATTTTAAATTAGACCTTAAGTTTAAGTGAATTGAATCCTCGTAAAGCGTAGCTGTTTTACAAATGGTTCATTTCTTTTGACAGTTTACATTTGTTGTCAAAGATGTTTTGTTAGGAACACTGGTTGAGCGCGTGCGCTTACTGTTTGTCTTACACAATATGAAATTAATGAAAAACTTGTATTTGCGAACTTGTTAAATACTTGTTTAGTTATTATTATATGAATGCATTATATATTTTCGTGTTACATGAAAGATTTGAATTTGAACGCATGATTGGGCAGCTGCATCTCAAAACATTTTTATTATGACTTACATAAATAATAGTTATATTTGTAACCAACTTGAATAGTAGGGTGTCAAAATTGACATTCTCGATATTAAAACGAAAGTGGAGGCCCCGCGCGAAATCACCTTTTCATACAAGCGTAGTCCTCATTTTCCTTTTTTGATATTAACATTATTGAAAATACTTTCACACAATTGGTTGTATATCGACCACAGCTGCTCGTTTGATTTTTTTCGAATTTTTAATCATTAGATCCATTTAAATTTTGTTTTTCGCTCCTAAGTTTTATAATAATACATAAATCGAAAAAAGTCAAACGTATGTAAAAGTATTTTCCAAAATGTCAATAGCCAAGAGGAAAATGGGGACTACGTTTGTATGGAGAAGCGGCCGTCCCTTTTCCTCTTAAGGCCGAAGGATATAAGTTTATTTTATTGTACACATTTTTACTATTATATTGTTTTACTATAAGAACCTAGTTTTCATTTACTACCGCTTTATCGCTACAATATTGTTAACCAACTTGAATATTAGGGTTTTCCGAAACATAATCGATATTAACGCCTGCGTGCATTCTTGTGAAGTTAAGGAGCTGAACGTTCGTTGCTAAGACATATTCCAAGGCGTCTTAACAATTACTGTCTTTTCTCCTTATACAACGCACACTTTGTCTTTAGTTGAATGATTAATATTTTACGTAGATAAATTCTACTCGTTGTATATTTAAAAATATATTTCTAGACCATCTTATTAGTATTTGGCACCTTGTATAGGTACTCTTTTCAGATGATGTTAGAGGTAGATATAGCAATAAGCGCCTGTCACTAATTTCTTTATCGAGTGTTTAGAATGCTTAAGTTACTTTGCGTTTCTGTTTTGTTATAAGTATTTAACTTTAAAACTAGGTCCAGTTTAATAATATAATAATGTATACCTACATCGTTAGTAAGACAAAAGTATTACTGCGGTTGCAGGAAGTGCTTGTCATTTTGACTAGGCCCCTGATGTAGGGAATAACCCTTTCTAGAAAGAAGCTAGCTAAGTTATTCTTTTCCTAAAGTGGGTATGCACTTTTGCAGCTGTGTGTACATTTGCTGTATTCACGTACAACTTCAAAGCAAGCAAGGGCTAGCTTTCTATATGTCATTAATTTTCTAAGAGGGATAATAAATAAACATTATTGGGGCTTTTAATGTTTTTATTTAGTCAGCAAAACTATTAGGTGAGCACCCATACATACATACTCACATATTTGGATGCAGAGTGCTAAGCAAATTGTTTTTTTGATTGTAGGAACATAAAACAATATCACAAGATTGTGATTAATCCAGCCCGCGTAGCAAACATGCCAATCGTTAAGCAATAGCTCCGTAGCAAACGAAACGCAACTGTCGCTGTTGCACTAATAATAATAAATAATTGGAAGAGTGGCGTGGAACGATTGTCATGTTGGCTATGCGGTCAGTCAACTTGAATCACATAGTGCATAGCATGTGCATAGTAACAATTTAAAAGCAACGACTTCATGGAAACACTCAATTGATTTAGTTTTAAAAACCAACCTTAATGAAGTAAAAATAAGGTTTAGTTTAAAAGAAAATAATAAGATATACTTAGTAAGACCCTGTGTGTTGTATTAGTCATTCCTTCGGGATGCACTTCAACAGTTCAGATCCTATGAGTCATCTTAGGCAGTCAACCGATTTGATTTCTGGGCTGGGCTTACCTTGTCACACTAACATGTATATAAATAAATAAATATAATAGGAACATTTCTTACACAAATTGGCTGATTCCCACGGTAAGCCAAGAAGGCTTGTGCTGTGTGTACTCAGAGAACGATATTATATATATACAAATACTTAAATACATAGAATACATCCATGACTCGCTCAGGAACAAATACCTGCGCTCATCACACAAATAAATGCCCTTACCGAAATTCGAGCCCAGAACCATCGGCTTCATAGGCAGGGTCACTACCCACTAAGCCAGACTGATCTTCAATATGGAACCCCTGATGATACGAATGGTCGTATCATTTGTGACTGTGGCAAGGTACCTACGAAGTAGGCTAGTGTTAAAAATGGCTGACAAACCTATCCTAAATACCTATTATTAGTTTTTTTTTTTTCAAACTTGTAAGCCCTCAGTTCTAGATTTAGTTGCAATTACGCCAGAAACAACATAATCTAACCAATGCTAGTATGTGACATTATCTATGAAAAGGGACCTTATTGTCGATGGTCCGCCATTATCAACGATGCTCCCATATTATACACAACGCCGCGCTACGCAGTGCGGCGTAAGCGCCATCGACAATAAGGTCCGTTTCATAGATAATGTCACATATGATGTCAGATATACCTACTGGCATATAAGTAATGATTTTAAGTTCCATAGCTCAGAACTCCTCCGCTCGGATCTTAAAGAATATATTTTGTTAAAGAATTGCTACTGCGTGTCATGCAGGCGCACCTAATTACTTAATTCTAAAGCACCATTTAATTTACGGAATATGTAGGTATTTATTTTGCTACAAAATTAAAATAAGAAACCTCCAGAGTCCGCAGCAAGGTCGGCCAAATTTCACCTTCCCATACAAACGGAGTTTTGTTCTCATTTTAAAACTACGCGTTGGATTGTAATGAAACTTTTCAAATACAATGGCATGAGGTATATCTATGCCTGTAATTAGTTTATGTAGCTCCAGCTTAACAAACGAAAAAGAGAAATAACAAGTTTCGAATGAAAAACTTAAATTCGTTGTATCTTTTAACTATAATATCTGAAGCTACATAAACTAATCACAGGCATAGATATACCTTATCTTATTGTAAGTACAAAGATTCAGAGCAATCTAGCGAGTCGTTTTAAAAAGTCTAAGTGTTTCCGAACCTAGGGTCTATTTTAATGGCTTCTATGTATTTTCATTTACAATTGTGTTTTTGTTTTTTTCTCACTTTGTACGCATGTGTGTGTGCGTCAGTGTAAGCATTTTTTTTAAATATACTTTGTAATTACTTGTGAGTTCCTGTAATTGGCTCTCTGTATTAATCTTGTTGTCCTATTGTAAGTTTAAAGCTGTTGGTTCTCCTGAACATAAATACATAAATAAATAAAATGAGAGCGTAACCACGTTTGTATGGAGAACTGAGCTTGCTGCGGACTCTTAACATGTCCATACAAATATATAAATATGTATATAGATGTAAGTATACACGTATAGCCAAAGAAATGAGTGTGGACTGAATGTCCCATCCCATAAACGCAAGGTACACGGAGCGGGCTAATGAAAACTAGTAGGTAGGTGCATTTGCAATGACAAAGTGTAACGATGTCATCATTAATGACAAATTTCTATAAAAATCTGACGTTTACGATGCCACTGCCTCACTTTGTTCTATTCAAGTCTGTAAGTACCTATTGTACCACTAGTTAGGTACTTAATTTCATTTAGTAAAATCAGACGTATCCGATCTGAGCCTGGCATGGGAACAAGCTAACATAACTCCCGTATGAATCAGCGGGATGCACGATGCGATGAATCACGAATACTTTACTCCCTTGTTTCTTTTATTTGGGAGAATTGCTATTTAGGAAGCGCAGGCGCTTGCAGATGTATATTTATAATATTATGTTTAGGTAATGTACGGTCACGTCTGTGTATATGGATACAGACAAAGTGCCAAAAATATGTATATACTACCCTAATATATGGGCCATAAGGTCGTGTATACATATTTTTGGCACTTCGATCGTGTCGATGTTTTCAGACGTGGCAGTACTTACTCATAAGAGTCAGACCAACCCTACTGGGCACCTTGCCCGTTGACGGCGATCTGGGCCAAAGATATAGGTTTTTGTACTAACGCATTCACTGCCACCGACGCATATATGCGTTCACCGTCATACAAGTTTGTTCCTAGGCCACGCCCCCCGGCAGTGAATGCGTTAAATGATATGTTTTATTATGTTTGTACTTTGTACCTATATATCTTGTTACCTATTAAATTAATCGTCAATTGTTTCTCAACTTCGATTATCATGGCGGCGGCGGCGGCTAGGTTCGCGTGACTTAAGTGGATATAAGTTGATGTTTAAGTTTGGAATATTAATGTTTATGCCATAACAAATATGTGGACTTCCATGAGAGCAGAGTCCTTATACTTTATCTGCGATAAGGACGTTTCTATCAGAATTACTGTTGGAATTTCAGACGAAAACGTCCTTATTGCGTTTGAAGCATAAGGACCCTTCTGTGATGGAAAGCCACATACTTATCTAACTAAATACATATAGATACCTATAGATTGATGAGGACCTATGAGAGGGACAAGATTATCTGGCTAAGAGAATCAAAGCAATATGTGTTTTTGTTTAGGTAATAGATAGATTTTATTTCAGCGCCTAATCTTATTCTCCGTAAAATGCTTGTTAAAATAAAATAGCCTGCCGACTTACCTTTCAAGGAAATAGACTTCGGAGACTGCTTTCCATCAGGGCGGCCCTATGCTTGTTTGCCACCGGCTTATTATAAAAAAAATAGAATTAACTTATACAAATAATACCTTCACTGCAGCAATTAGTGTAACTCTTATTTAACCATACATAGCAAGGGGTCTTTCGACCCCTCTCGCAGTGAACGTATCAAAGAGAAGGTTGTGAAATTATAACAAAATATCTAAATTTCTCAACTCATTTATTGAACGTTTGTTCACATTTTCAATTAGTAAATTAATGTTTTTACTTAGTATAAGATTTATACAGCACAAGTCTTTGTAAATGACTTATCATTTAGTTACTATAGTTTGGCCAGCCAACTGTGTCAGCAACTCATAACTATAGTCAGGCACACATAATTTTTTTCCGCAGAATAAGGCGCGAAATTTAAAATTATTAATGGACAACAAAGCGCCCTTTTCTACTGAGAAATTGGTTTGCCAGATTATAAAAACACATACTCACCTCTTTCCTCGAATGTAAGAATGAGACGCAGTCTTTTTAATCTTTTTTTATGGCAATTTTAGTGACATGTCGATTGGCTGACCAGACTTCTTACGACCATTTTTCAAATAAGTTATATGTTTATTATTTCATGCAAAAACATGAATTAAGCTTTCCTATTTTATGACAGTGTTTAAAAAAATAAAGAATATTTACTAATTAAAATAAAATTTGATTATTAAATTTATTAGAATACACCTCAAAAATAGGGAAGTCAACTATTTGATCTAAATTCGGACACAAACTTACAAATTATGAAAAATGGCCAAAAACGTAGTTGATTAATAATTAATATTATTAATACATCTTAAAAAGTTCTAAATGCGCACCAAGTTAAGGGTTTAACCCAAAAATGTAGGAATATTTCGTTATTCTAATTATTTCATATCTAAGCGTATACATAATATAAACACAAGAAAATTCATTTAAATATACAGGCTGTTTTTGAGATGTGATGATTATAGCATTTACAAAAAAATCTTCCAAAAATCTTACTTTTTTCTGTCACAGGAGTTACGTGTTAAGTAAAATATACTGAAATTGTTTTGATGCATGAAAATAAATAATATTGGCCCTATGACAAAAAAAAAAACATAATTTTAGGCAAGTAATTTCAGTAAAGTAAATGCATTCTAATTTAATAATTATATGTTGAATTTATGGCTAAATTTGATTGTAACTACAAATGATACTTTAAACATAATTATTTATAAACCATGTCGTATCAATTGAAGTGACTCGAATTTAATAAAGCAGTCTAATACAGTTTCTTAGAAAGAAATTGATAAGCTGCCACGCTTCCACATTTCCCCGTGGATTTAGGAACAAGACCATAAAGTTTAGTGGGGTTATTAGGAACCGTGAAACCGTGTCGAAAAATATAGAACAAAAATTTAAATCTGAATATACATATTATTTTATTACAATTTCGATACAAGAACAAATGTTTCATACATAACAGTCAGAAGCAACTTACTATTGGTACAAAAATTATAGCTCAAATTTTACTATTTTATATAGTTTCGCTATATGTACACGGTTGTAAAATAACCACACGAAACTTTTACCTATCTTTTAGGCCATTCTCAGAAAGTAGGTCTAGGGGTTGTCCAATTATCACTTTTCCTTGAAAGGGAAGTATAACAACAATCGTATGCTCGTGTTGTATACTTGTCTGAACAAAAAGATAAAATGTTTTGCCACTACTAAATATTTTCCATTCTCCATTATTTTTTAGTATGTAATTGTGTCAATAGACACAATGAAAAACATTTTTAAAGCGAAACCTATAAACCTGAAGCGATAGACATCAAAATTAAAGTGATTTGTTAAGAGTTAGTTAGTGGAAACCGTTTTCTCCCAAAACGGAAATTTCATAGAAAAAGTACCGTTATGTCGTTAGGATCGCAAAGCTATTTTTTCCTCTTAAGTTTTCTGTGTGGTCGTGGAAATTAGACACTAGACATATTTTCTAAAAATGGCCATATTCAATCCACTCTTACTCGCAATTTCACGTCACCCTAGGGGAATGTGGAATGTGTTCTATAAAACAAGACAAAAATATTAGCCTACAGCCATTTTTAATTATAGTTTAATAGCAATTGTACAAATAATTTTAAAATGTACTAAATAGCTCTTAAAACTAAGGGACAGATTATTAGGAAGCGTTCACACTTGATTTTACGGTGAAATAAGAAATTATTGCAGAGATCACAGACTAGATCATAAACAAACTTATTTATACAATAAAAAAGTTTTGAATAACATGAAATGGACTTGACAGCTACTATTTCATGTTTAGTTAGTAACATTTAACACGTTGTCTGACATGCCAAAGGGCGTTTTCAGAAGAAAATAATACCTTAATTATTTTAAAAGTTTGTTTTGATGTTTTTTTATTCACAGGGATGAGTACTACTCATTGATAAAAAAAATGTCCCCCATTTTTATGCGTTTTGAATAATTACAAAACTTTAACATTGAATGGAGCTTGGAACTCTTTTTTGTTAGAACCAATTCCTGATTCTGAATTAAAAAAACACAAACCTTCTAAATACTAAAACAAGATATTTTATCTGCGAAAACACTGAACAACAATGATTTTTAACATCACTAACATAATTTGATTTCAACTACTACGAGTAGGTATCTAAAAATAAATAATTTTACAAAACATGCTTTTACAACAGTTGAAGTAAATAGTTTTGTTTTACAAGGGGGCAAAGTTGTTGTTTAACCTCTCGTGCTAATATTGATACCTGAGCAAATGAAAGGTTCTAATATTGAACCAATCTTAAGCGTTGCTAGGGCTTCAAGGCACGAGGGTTAAATAAATTTTGCCTCCTAGTGAAACAAATTCTTTCACCACACCAACGCAAGGAAAATACTTACTGTATAATATCAAACAAAATCAATTCAAAATGAATGTTATGAAATATTGGTCATTCAAAATCATCATTTAAAAGTCAACTCTAGCAGCCAACATAAGGAAATAGCTCAAAATTTGCATTTGATTACATTGCCACACAGCTACCTGCTGCGTTCAAGAGCTACCACTGGTGTGGTGAAAATTATATTACAGATCTAATGAGGTTAAAAATAGTTTTATTCACTAATAAAATTACAAATTCAATGTTTCATGGAAATGGAAATAATAAACCTTAGTTTATAACGGAACTTGTTATGAAACAAAAGCAATTAAAAGTGATACTTGTATTTTCTCGATTACCTATTTAGATATCTATCTATATAATGTTCAGAAACCAGTTAAATCGGATTAAAAAAATAACCAAATAGTTAGTTACAATTTAGGAAAACGTATCTAGTATTACCATTTACATTAGGTATATAAATACATAATAAAATCATTTAGCACATAATTTAAAACATGCTATTATGAATAGCAAGTTGTGTTATAATTAATATATAGTTTTAGTACTTAAATTTCTAATTTTCTTTATCGCTTGACGCCGACTCCGTGCGTTTTCTTAACGTCCAATAATCTGAAAAGAAAGAAATATACAGGTTAAAATAATGTCATATTTTATTTATTTAGGCTATAGCCGAACTTGTCAACTGTCAATTAGACTGTCATGAGAAATACTAATAATAAAATGATTTTACGGTTTGCTCGCACTGTTAGTGCTTGAGAAAAGAGACCTAGGCTCTCCGAAACATGTCGCGCGAGTGACTAAAAACACGTGAATGTAAACCTTAAAATTGGTTGAATTTAAACAGTAAGATTTAGCATACAGTTATCACCATAAGTATATAAGTACCGCCGTCGATCTTGTTAAACCTTATTGCACTATATAAAAAAAGGACAACTGGTGGAATTAATTATTTTTATGACAGGACAGACCTTCTTGTCTACATTGTTTTAAATTTGCCGCGTTTTTCTACTGACCAAAATGGCTTGCCAAGCTATATTATACATAATGTGCAAAACAGTTATTAATTCCTATGAACTGATTCACTCTAATTTTATCCCACGCAACGTTATCGGATCGATCAGCGATAGGATCATAATATAATGCCGATGGCGGGCGAAAAGATCCCGAAAATGTACGTTCCTGGAATAGTTTAGTTTTATAGGGGATTTCGGAGGGATTTTAACATGTGTGCTTGATTTTTATTACAAGTTATATGTACATAATTAAATTATTTCACTTTTCTAAAATTAGGTTTGTTAATAAAAACTAGCCAATTCAAATCCTGAAATTAAATAACGTCCCAAGTGAAATAAATGCATTTGTAAATAATTGTCTGTTTAAATTTAAAATTAAATATATATTTCCTATTAAGCAGCAAACATTGTTGTAGTATCAAGAAACAAGAAATTGTTATGTTAATTCATTTTAGAACGTGCATATTCTTGTAACAAATAATTCAGGATTTTCAACACAGAACTTGGCATCCATATAGATCTCAATTCTTTTGTAGGCGAAGACAACAACAACGCATTATGTTAATTTTATTTTTAACTTGGCTCTCATTTCACATTTATGTTTTTGATGGGATTTATTATTAAAAATGACAAAGCCTGTTGCAGATAGCTTTATTTTTGATTATGAGTGAATAAGTAATATCTGTATTTAGAAAATGATATAGTTTGTTGACTTTTAAAGTTCTAGTTTGTTGAGTTTTAAAGTGGTTCTGGATGACAAAGAAAAAGCGATATAATATTATTATATTAATGACTGTACTATTGATGAACAGTCGTGTAATCAAAAAAACAAATTCTTGTCTTTACAGGGCTACATGAAATAGGAACATGTTATATCTTTTGTCGTGTCAGATATTATTTATTACACCAACTTCGAGGATTCTTTGAACCAATTTCCAAAAAACTAATTACTAATCCTACGCACCGAGAAAAAAATAAGAACAGCCGCGGTAAACCACGACCATTTCATTGTTAAGAAGGAAGGTATTTTTAATATACTTGATATTATTTGAGGAGGCAGAGCTGCAACCAAATATTCTGTTCAAATATCAGCCTTACTTCTAAATGGAGAAGATTCAAATTGTAATAACAGTTTTTTGTAAGACGTCGGACATTTAAATATTTCACTATACTTGACATTGTAAAACGTGTAAGCCAGGTAGCCGTCTCAATAAATACGCTTGGTTCTCCCGAGTTTTTTTTATTTATTTTTCCTTGGTGTCAGCCACACTTCAAACCGGTTTTTATTTGCGTCCCTCTCTGACGTTAGATCAGTTTGTTTTTAGGAGTCAAAAGTCGTAATTGGAAACCTTTAGAGACACCACTCAGTAATAAAAGTTAAATATAAAAAAGGGGATCTTTCCGTGTGAGATAATTAAAATGACATTAAGATGGCACGGCCACGGCTATTTTTAAAGTTATATTTCTTTAAGATTCAAGTTTGAAAAAGTTAGAATTTCTTTTGAGTATATGTATTTTTATTGCCAGTAATTTAGGACACCGCCTTTTTATTATTTTTTGTCGTCAATCCCGTCGACGAAATTTTATGATATTGTGATATAAACTGTATTATATGTATACTAATATAGGAGGTAAATCAAGTTTTTAAAACACTCAAGTGTTGCTTTAAATAAAATTGGTGTTTATAAACTAGTTGTAATAAACTTTTATTGCTTTTGAGTTTGTTTGTAAAAAGGTACTTAGTGGCAAAGGTGTCATAAATAATTTGTAATTTGATTACAATATTGATATTATAAAAACACTTAAGTTACTTATTACTTTACTTATACTTTAAAAAACTCAAAATATCGAATTCATCGGTTTCAGTAGCTTTACTATGACTGCCTTAACAGTGACAGACTGACATACTCGCTATCGTTTACGTAAATTATGTTTGAAGAAACGTCACTTTTGACAATGACATATCCGATCCATATCACACAAAATGAAACAAGGGTAAGTACAATAAAGAAAAAACTTCTAGGTTTCATCTTTAGTAATGTCTGTAGCAAAGATCTTGAGTAAGCTTGTTTGTAAAATATTGGATTACAAATGTATATTTTTTTTATATTTAAGGTACATAATTGCTTTTATTTAACCAATGATCCTCATGATATGAAATAAAAGTGAGTTTGGTTGTGGTGCGATGCTATCAGCTTAAAATCATTTTCTGTTTATATCTAAATAATTTTCTGCACGAAAACGTCTCTTGCGTCGTCTTAATTTAGTGTTTATATAAAGATCGTGTCATTCAATACGACGCGGTCCTTGACTCGTATTGTAGTGTTATTAAAGGTTAGTTTTGATAAATTTGTGCGTCATCGTTGATGACACATACTATACAGATCATACGATATCGCTCGTAAACGCCTTTAGAGTTGAGGTTGTAGTTTTTTTCTCACGGTTCGCCTTATTTTGCACTTTCGTCGAAACACAAATAATGAATACGAATGAATCGTAACTTAGGTAAGTCATGTCCTGATATTTAATTAATGTGGGGGTTTCATATTGATTGCATGTAGAAAAGCCTTGTTTATTTATTTGTTTAAATTAAAGATTATCCTTTAAGAAATAAGGTTGCAAAACATTTTTATTGTTCAGATCATGATAAGAAAATTAGCGAAGCATACATTAAGGTTATGGTCAAAAATAAACTGTACGATCTTCTTAAGTAATAAAACTTACGTACGATTATTAATGCATAATACTTAATCCTTCAACATATTTTTATACGTTATTTTCAAGAGAACATTTAATATCAAGTACATGTACCTATATCATAAATAAATAACAAAATATTGTCTAATTTTAATAACTATTATTATGAATAACTAAGAACATTAATTACGGAAAGAACTAGAAATATTTTTATAGCATTTTCGTTCGTAAAGAACCTATTGATAAAGCTTTATATTATTTAAGTCATAATACCAACATTAATAGAATTACACCGAATCAGATCGCTTACAAAACCATTTAAATATTGTATAATATAATACTCCATACAAACGAAACACGCGAGTGAACGCGAGGTTGTTCACTCTAACGGGACCTTTACGGCGTGTTAGTAAACAACGAGCATTACACATTTACTTACGGATAGTACTAACTTTAGCCTAAACCGAAAACAAAGTAAGAAAAAAAGATACATAATATTAATTTAAAAAAAAGAAGATATATCGATTTAGGGACGATTTGAAATTCATCCTGTATACCCTCTATGAGTTGTGTAATTGTACCTACTTTTATATATTTGTAAAAAAATGTTTTGAAACCGACAAAAATCGAAATTAAGGGATAGGTAAGCAACGCTTATCAAGGCTTTTCTGTTGTTACAGTAGAATGAATATGCTTTTAGTTTAGTAGATATAACGATTTTCAAAATTAACCCGCATTAGAAGTTACCCCAATGAAGATGCACTTTATTTACCTACTAAAAGAGTCAATTTTTGTATGTGAGATCAACGCAAACTTCCAAACCATTACCATACTATATTACCATACTTAATAATTTGCAAATTGCAATTTGATTGCAATGCGATATTTAGCATTTATACCGATTGGTAAATTTAGTTCCCACATGTTCTCATGATTCAGAACGATTTCGCCCGAATTGAAGTTTGACACGAATTCGTGCTGCGATGACTGACTTCTTCCCGGAATACATTCTTTAAACTTTTCTTTACTTTGTTTTGAAATAACCAGCGAAATGTCAGACTATAATATAAATAAACTAGTTCTCTTAGTGGAAGTTTGAGGGATCAACATTTTTTTAAAGGCGTATTTTTTCTTTTTTATCAACCGTAGGAAATAGAGCCCGTCTGCTTTTGACTGCTGATACTTATTGCAAATGCTGCTTTGTCGATGAGGTTAACAATCATGTACTATTGTTTGAAAAAAGCGTACGTGTACGGATTTTCCCGCAGACGCTTTGGCCGCAATTGACCTACATAACCTTTCAGCATTATTTATTATAGTGATACTATTAAAAAAAAAAGATGAAAAAAAAAACCACAAACATACAATAAACCATCACCATATTAAACCCGTCTCAGGTAGTGCGAGATGCATACATGAAGAAAGTTATCTACATTTTACTCTTAAGCACTTTTATCACAAAAGTTTAATGATATATTGCACCATATAGGAAGTCTTCAGACACCTAATAAAACATGCGGCATTTTACCTGTGTGTAAATACAGTAATTCTTTCGTTCGATTCGTCTTTCTAACTCCCTCAACATCACGTTGCAGCCTGTATTGCGACATTCAGAGAAAATTATAGTTATTGCGCCATAGGAAGATGCCACGCACAAGATATCGCGGAGACATGAAGTTATCAGCGCCATTTTTAAATGTCTGTAAATGCAGTCATTCTTTCGTTTGACTCTTTCAAGGCAGGGTCACGCCTTTTATCAACAAACTTGCATGGTACATAGCAACAGAATCTGTAGGGACTGTTCCTTATCGGTTGAACAAGGAAACAGTTATCGCAGGGTATTGGCCCCAAGGGCCAGGTCAATGCGTTTTAAATGGAACATCGCGGGGTCGTGCCGTCGGGAGATGCAACTAAAGCTGTTTAAACTTCGTCGGAAGATGGGTGTTTATTTCCGTGTTGCCAGGCTATAAAAGTTAAAATTTTCGTGACTTTTGGCCCTCGATCGTCTATGACATGTGATATTGCCTTCTTCTTTTTTATTTTATAGTAATGCAAAGACAATAATCGGACAGACAGACGGACATGACGAATCTATAAGGGTTCCGTTTTTTGCCATTTGGCTACGGAACCCTAAAAATCTGAAAAGTGCGATATAAAAGTGTCTTCATTAAACGAATCATAATTTATGACTGAGCCCTGACAACACTGGTTTGTTTGTGAGCTCCACAACGGATGAAAGTTTTGTCTGTCGAGATAGTTCCTAGAAAGGTTTTAATTCACTAGATGGCGCTGTTTTAATTTTGACCGGGGATTTAAAACTTACTAACAATACAGGTCGATTAGTAATTTTTCCGCCTAATCATCCTTTAGTACCAATTTTGGGCGAATTTGAGTAATAAAATGTCATTTCATGTATTTGGGTTATAAAAACAGGGTTTACACGCTAAGTGCAAATATGGCCGGGTTGGAATGAGATTATACTTGAAATTATCGGAAACATTAAGCGAGTTCCCAAAATAACTTCTGAATTGGAATATGTAAATATCCGACGAACATACAGTAATGTTGATTAGAGTTGCAATTTACCTAGAGTCGGACCAAGATAACTCAGACAGTGTGGCCATGTCATCGTTAATGTCACACTATAAGGGTTCCTAGTTGACTACGGAATCCTCTAAAATTAAGAATAGTCAAATACTTGTCTATTTTGATTTACTAACACTACACTGTGCACCTTTTTATGTGCAGATGTAAAAAAAAATTGTACGGCATGGAGAGTATGGAGAAACGAAGTTTGATAAGTTTTCCGTACAAAAGTTTCCTTTTCGTTAAATACAAAAAAAAAAACTTTAAAAATAATAAAGAATAACGGATTTTAAAATTGGAAATCGTGACTGTGTTGCGTGCGTTCAGAAATCGCTCGAAATCCGCTAATTTGGAAATTCCGGTTAAATTGGAGCCACCAGTAAGCCACTTAAAAATTTACACAAAATTATACTTTATCCATACAATGAACATATATTCCTCTCGTCTTGGATCAACGTACCGTACGTGGTTCCGTAGTAGGAAAATTGTGCTTAGATTTCTTTTTTCAAATTTTAATGAGTCACATGTCGGTACAGTATACAGGATGCGATTTGTTAGAAGGCCAAAATTGTAATTTCAAACTACTGGCGTTTTTAGATATCAAATTTGAATGAAAAATGTAAACAATTAAACGTATATTAACTACTAAATGTAGGTACTCGTATTAATTGATAATTTAAATAATTAAGCATGTGAGTTAAGACGTTAATTGTACCTATGATTTTAAAGTCAAGTCATTGCAATTGTCGAGTAATAAAACTAACTTCCACTTTTAATATATCAAACTTAAATTGTTATAAAAAGTTCCACATAACTCTAAAAGAACTTCACATCGCATCAGCATTTTAAAATGAAAAGATTACTTTCTACTGAAATGCCCCTATTGAAAATCTCTGCAATTTGATTCTTATTCCGAAGAGAATACTGTTTAACGTTACTTTTTCGATTTGTGATGAATGCCTAATTTAGATCGTTTTCATTATGTTATTTAAATTAGGAATGTTAAGGAATCTTCACAATGTGCGTGTTACCCATTTTTAAATTAGTCGAAGATCGAATTTTGAATGCCGTCTTTCATGGCCGAAGTATTTTTAATCTTTAGATAAAAGGTTTACAAATAATAATAAAAAAAAAAAAAAAACATTTTACTGGTTGGTTGGTTAGTTACTAACTGACCGTTAACGTAAAATGAAAACATTATATTTTCACTTAAATAATAGTTAAACGTACCTAACTTTATTGCTTCTATTAAATCAACATTGACTTCAAACACCTTGAACTAATGATGATATCATCAAACATTTTGTGTCAAGTCTAGACTTGTTGAATAGATCTACAATCCTAGGTATTTCAATTGACCTTAAAATGTGAGAGAAACGGAATGAGCTACACTTAGTGACTTATTCAAATACAGTACCTATCTGGCGTATGACTTCTGATTTTTCAAGTCTTTCGGAGATGCGTTCAATATTTTTTCATCGTTAATGTATTTAGTTCTACTGCAAACTTTAATAATAAGTCATTAAGACCGAAGACACCTGCACCCTCGCTAATTAGAAAAGGGTGTATCTTCACAGGAAGTTCAACCGGCATACACCCTTTGAGAATTTATGGAGAACGTTCCCATAGGGCACGATGGGGACTCGGGACTCGAAGTCACGGTTCATGGTTCGTTCCAGTTGGAAAGACAGAATTTTAATGCAGAACGTTACTTGTGCTGCGGTGCGTTGAGGTTTTGAAAACGACCGTTGGATTTGAAATTGTGTCGTTTGAGCTTGGGTTATGTATATAGACGAAAAAATGTCGTTTTTTCCGAAATACCATTAGAGCCTGATTTTTACACTAAAGGTTATCCTATCCGTAATGCAGGACGTGGTTCGTTGTAGTGGTGTATCAAGACGTTGCCATTGCCATTGAAATGTTATAATTTCTTGAAGAGTCAAGTTAAGAACTTTTAAACATCCATTTATATGATGATGATTCAGCAAAGGGAAGGAAACATAAGTTGTTACTGTTTCCTTATAACGTCGCTTATTCGTCACGTTAAACGTGAATGGGCTGGTTTAAGTGTTATTTTCCGCAACATATGTAGTAATCAAATTAAATCCGGTAAAAACCATTGCTCGTCATTGACTTCACCGGATGGTCTCATCGAAGGTCAGCGCTGGAAGTCGACAGCATCATGTTGATATAAGATCATTTCGTGGCAATTTTAACCTATCTATATTTTTCTATTTTGTATAACTTTTCTCCTATGTTTGTACTTACGAATAAATTATTTATATTCTATTCTATACTTCCTGTCCCACGTGTCAAAAACCACAACCGACCATGGACGAATTGTTTATCGAAGCTTTCTGATGAATCGTGACTCCAAAACTAATCAGATATGGTGACAGACAGACCGACACTTCCTTATAAGTGGTCCTATTGTTCGATCTGGAAGCGTATCGTCTATTCCGGCGGTTCCGAGTATGGACTATGTTTTAATAATGCATGTCTATTTCTTCCAAGACCTTGGACTAGTGGTACATAAATTAATGCATTATGCGGCCGCATATCTTTAAGTAAATAAGTCTTTCAGGTTTTTCATATAACACACTATTATGGGAAAGAAATGAAATTAATCATCCAGGGCGAAGCATTGCATTACCATGTGAGACAAAGTTGGAAAAGTCTCCATCAACAATAATCGGATATTGGTGATTTTATAAAATGTCTCACCAGAATCATTTATGGAAATTGTAAAATGGAAATAATAAAACAAAGTAAATGCAAGCATAAAATCAAAAAGGTCCAAGAAAACATCTATTGTTGTCGACTTTTAAACGGTCTCACCTTGATGATGAAATTAGCATAAATATATTGCTAAATAAAAATACAAATTGCCACACAATAACACCAATTACTTATTTTTAAAATATAGCCGGTGATCAAGATGATGTTTGCGATGATGTCCCAAACAGCGATTAAACGAAAACAAAATCAAAACAAACTATGATGGTAACGATCACCTTTCGTAGTCACGACTGTCATGTTCCTTTTAATTTTGAGGTGTATGCCTGGGCAATAAGGTTCAGAATGGGATGTATATTGAGTATTACAGGTTTGGTCCTGTTGGTTGAGTCATCAGGTGTGGTCACTGACTCTGGTTACGTCAGAGAGGCCTCTGGTCACCTACAAATCAAAATGGAAACCATTTCCCTGCGGGCTTCAGGCACACGACAGATAAAATTAATTATTTAAACTGTAGAAGGATCTCTGTCTGCATAGCTCAATAGATATAAATGTACCTACAAGCCCTTTCATTTTAAATTTTGCAATTTTTAAAAAACTCGTTATTAGGCCGCGATAGAAAATAGATAATTTTCTTCGTAAGTATTTTTTCAGAAATCAGAGCCAAGCTCATTATTTTAGTTTTTTAGACAATGTTAGTTTATTTCACTGTGTATTTACAATTTGACATACTTATCACAAATGTACTTACATCTTTATAGGTATCAGAAGATTCAGAAGTTTTGAAAGATTAAATCTTAAATCAGTGACTGTAAAATATACACACTATTTAAAAATACCCTGTATATGTACTATTTCAAGCAAGATAACTATAGGTACAGTCATTTATTGACAGAATTTGTCATTTGAACATGATAATTGGTGTCAAGTGGACACTCCCGTCTCTTCAAACATGTTTATTTGACTGTATCTGTATCTAATCAGGCAGAAAAAACTAGTGCAAAGGTATCGACGGCCAATATGAATTATTTGTGATATTCTGTGCATTTTGCAATCAGCAACGTTAAATATTTAATATAGGTTTAGTTTTGATAAGCATGACATATCAAAGTTGCTTGTGAACAATACACATATAACTTGCCCTTTTTTCCACGAGTAAAATAATGTTCGTATTTTCATAAGTACGGTCCTAGCAAAATCTGCACAGACTTTGCAGTGACAGAGTGCGAAAATGTCACTATAAAAGTTAAATAATTACTCTGAAAATAATTACCTGCGGAAGATTTTTGAACTTCGAGCGCTCGATTTCGTGTGGCTCCCTTTAATATATTTCCACAACTAGGCATTAAAATTCTACTAATAGAAATAAAAAAAGCGGCCAAGTGCGAGTCGGACTCGCGCATGAAGGGTTCCGTACCATTTAAGACGTATTAAAAAAAATCTACTTACCAGATCTTGTTCAACATTTTACCACTTTGGACACAAATTTTACCACTTTGGAAGTGTCTCTCGCGTCTTTTTTAAAAAAAAATAACCCACACGTATGGGTTTGATAAAAATATTTTTTTTTTTTTAAATTTTATGACGTATTTAAAAAAACTACTCACTAGATCTCGTTCAAACCAATTTTCGGTGGAAGTTTGCATGGGAATGTATATCATATATTTTTTTTAGATTTTACATTCTGTTATTTTAGAAGTTACGGGGGGGGGGGGGACACATTTTACCACTTTGGAAGTGTCTCTCGCGCAAACTATTCAGTTTAGAAAAAAATGATATTAGAAACCTCAATATCATTTTTAAAGACCTATCCATAGATACCCCACACGTATGGGTTTAGTGAAAAAAGATTTTTTGTTACAGTTCTAAGTATGGGGAACCCCCAAAATTTATTGTTTTTTTTTCTATTTTTGTGTAAACATCATAATGCGGTTCATAGAATACATCTACTTACCAAGTTTGAACAGTATAGCTTTTATAGTTTCGGAAAAAAGTGGCTGTGACAGAATCGGACAGACAGACGGACATGACGAATCTATAAGGGTTCCGTTTTTTGCCATTTGGCTACGGAACCCTAAAAATGAGTGGTCACCACTAGATTCCCAATTTCTATTTCTTATTTTAAAATATATATAGTAGTAGCGATTCATTACTTTTTCACTGAAAAGTCAGTGCATAGTAGCCCAGACAGACTTGTAAATGTATACTCCGAATCATCAATCAACCAAAAAAGTCCCATATGCTAGCTTTATCCATAGTTTTTTTTATTCTTTTTCCCGTCCCTATAATTTTAACGCTATAGAATCAGTTATAATTGCCCAACGATCCTCGCTACACTAGCCTCTGTAATTATGCCAGTAGCAAATCGCGATTCTTTTTTTTTCTTCAGTTAATTGCGAATTCTGTCCGTCTGTATGTAGGTATCAGACTTAATAAATATATCAAAGTATTTTATTTATTTTGAGTGTGAAATAGCATAATTATAATCATAAAACGGACACGTTTTTGGTCCCATGACGAAATAGTAAAACTATGGTACTGAACAACTATGAAAACCCTATCAAATTGTATAAATAATATTTGAACAGAAATTAACTAAACAAATTCAACTTTTAAAGCTTGAACGTCTCTTATAACTTAAATTCCTGAACAATTATTTCATTGGAACGACATAATAAAATAGAACATTACCTAAACACTGCTCGGATCGGGAGTAATACTAGTATTCAGCTATTTTACCATGCACACCTGCATGGAATAAAACCACTTACGATAAAATGTGACAAAAAAGATTTTTGATACCTAAGTAACAAAACACAGTCGTTATGCAGGAGAAAATCGGCTTTGTTGGCAGTAGGACCTTGCTGTCAACGCAAATTCTCTATCGTTACAACCCGTAGCATTGGTTGTATTGTAATATTTGTAATCCACATGTCTTTTCCGCTCCGCTGGTATAAACAATGCTATGGGTTGATTCTGTTGGAACTAGGTTACAACAATGATGTTGACATGTGCTTTATACCATTGGTAGGACATAAGAGTTCGTATATGATTCGCTATAATCTGTCTGGCCGTTTAAAATAACTTTACCAAGACAGATGTCACATTTATATATGCCATTCTCTCGTAATCGTTTGCCTTTGCCTAAATGGATTTTTATTGAAGAGTCCACGGACTTTCCGTCTCCGTTCTCTCTGCCTCAGCGCAATGCCGGATTTAGATGCCTGGAGGCCTCGGGCAATAAAGGAGTGGAGGCCCCCTGGCCCCAAATTTTTTCCTAATAAAATGGAAAATTTTCCGAATTTTCTATTGTGGCCCCGGGGCAGTGGCCCCGGTTGCCCTCCCCTAAATCCGGCCCTGCCTCAGCGTAAAAGGTCTAAGAGTTGTAAAAAAATTACTGACCATATTTTCAAAAACATATCTTACATTAACTTATAGTCCTGTCTTACACAACCATATGAACACAAAAAAAGACAAGTGGTGATTACATCGAGCAATGAAGATCGATGGATAGGAAATGGTGTAATGGAACAAAAAAAAATGGTTGCCGTGACGTAACCGGTCAATGGCCCTAACTATGAACCACGTCTTCAAACTAATGCAAGGTTCAATTAATCTTAATACGTTTGCGTTATAAAATTATACTTGTTAATGTAATAGTAGTAAGAACGTGGTTTTATCTTGTCTTGGAAATGGTTTTTTGTTTAATTAATCTTCGAAATAGTCGTTAGTTTCTCGTTAAATTTTCATGTACCTAGATAGCGGTACAGTTTCATGTTAGCCGAGGAATGGAAATTGTAAATACGACAGCTGAAATAAAACCTTATTGTAGGTAATGTCGCGACTATGGGGCAAATCTACCTCTAAAAATACAAAAAATGAGACTAGAGCTCGAGCTACTTATAGTATGTTAAGCCATTTGCGTCAGTATAAAAAAACGGCATGTTTATAAAATATAGGCGAGAAGAGATATCGTCCCAGCATAGAAATTTCTTTCTATTGACAAAGTTGTTTGACAGACTATATTTAACATGGGTGAATTCTTTTTTATGGCGAAAGTCTGTCTTGACGCCAGCTGTAGACTAACTTCTTGTATTTTTAGAGTAGTTGCATTTGTCCTGGCTGTCCTTACTTTAGGTATATATATGTAAATCTATTTTTTTCACAAGCTTGGGAATAAAATAAATATACATGCAGTCATTTACATCTTGTACCTCATATGTGTGCCCAGATTTGCCGTAGTTATGCATGGAAATGAACCATTAGTACTGTTCCCAGAGAGCTAAGATATTATCTGTGCAAAGATTGCCATTAAGATGGCAGAGAAGGATTGCATCCACCTAGACAGGATAAAAAAGTGCTTGCGGTTGTCTGGGTTCATTTCTTATTTAGGTTTACATCTACCTGCGATGAATCTTGTGCTCTTAGGGCGTATTGTAAGAATTTCAATGCCCTCCGGTTTATTTTTATATATTTGAATCTGTCTCTCTTATTACAAAAACGAAACACAAATTTGATACAATATTTTGGTACCTAGCACCTAAATCTAAAATAATAAAAAAACAAACGAAGGTGAATAGCTGTGGCCGCTGTGGTCAATATTTACAGAGAGGAAAATAGAGACTACGTTTATCCATACAAACTGCCCCGCTTCTCCATAAACGTGGTCGTCTGCTATCTTAAAATGGCGTCAAAAATAGTCGCACGATATTATGCTAAGTACTTTGCGAAATAAATTCAACAGTTCCTAAATTAAGCAATTTAAGTATGTTGGTATTTATGAAGTTTATTTTGTCACTGTGAATATTAATCACGTTTTTTGGCAAATGACATAAAGGGAGGAAATTTGGCATTTCCGCCCACGTCAAGGAAGTCGTCGGGACGAGGCTATTGCCCCAGCCCCCAACAGGACACCGTGGGAGTCGAAGTGACGGCTGTAAATTAACCAAATCACAAAGTTTTGGGTTCCGTACCCGAATAAATATGTTTCAAACTAAAAATAGTTACAGAGTTGGGTCAAATATATTTCTGAAAAAGTAACTTCTGTGGACTATACAATAAAATTTAAAGACTTTGGGCACATATACAGTAGGTATATGTCTCCCAACATGGGGCTTTCAATGCAGGGCTCAATTTTACTCGCTAAATCGAGCTACTTTTACGATATACAGAATGTTTATTTAGCTACCTGCAATATTTTACGGGGTGAATATTTAGGTCATGCTGAGTAGCTTTTAAATATGGGACTAACCTCGAAATCGCAAAATATATTGGCTGTTTCATACATTTTGGTTGTCTGATCTTGACATTTTCTATCAAGCCCCGAATATCCTGTTTTTCTTATTCTATAAGTACTGAAAAAATGTATCCCACCTGTAAGGGACCTGCGTAAAATTACCTTTAGATTCCCCTAACTTTGCGATGTCTGTTGGAAAGACTCGAACGAATTAAGAATGCTTTATTTATCCATTTTACTGCCCAATTTATTACATACAAATATTATTTAAAAATGACTAGCTGATTTCTTACTAGGCATATTTCTTTCTTGTTTTATAGGCTTGATGTACCTAATAATTTGCTATTGTGGGCGTGATAACACGCGCTTCGTTTTGCACAGAAATTATATTAAAACGACGAGTATAGCACAAATAAGTTTGAGTTATATAAGTGCTATACCCGCTCAGCTCCTTCTCAGCTTTGAGAATTTTAGGTAAATATCTCCGTCGCACTGACGGGAGCGGCTCCTTAAATTAGTGCGATAAGGATAGCAAAAAAAATGCGTAAAAATTCAGAAATCGAGGTTTCGTTCTCGATATTTTCCGCATAAAGCAAAACGTACAGACACAAGTACTAATGGTAATATTGAATTGGTATTACCAATGAATGGTTTTACCATATGAATGGTAAAATAAATATTCATCTAGAGAGGAAAATGTCGAGAACCTTTGTATGGAAAAATGACCACTTATGATTCCTCTTAAACGCGAGTTAATAACAATTGAATTTAACTCTTCAACGTCCCCTTGATGACAAATAAGTTTTGTTTTTACTTACACAACAACAAAGAATATCTCAGTAAATCTTAGTGGTGTTATTACAGTAATGGAAAAGAGCCACAAACTTCAATATTTTTGTTGTCTCAGTCATTGTCATCTTTCAACTAAAATCATTAGTAAAAAAATCCGGGCAAGTGCGAGTCGGACTCGCGCACGAAGGGTTCCGTACCATTATTTATAAAAACGGCAAAAAAATTATGTTTGTTGTATGGGAGCCCCCCTTAAATATTTATTTTATTCTGTTTTTAGTATTTGTTGTTATGAGTATAGCGGCTACAGAAATACATCATCTGTAAAAATTTCAACTGTCTAGCTATCATGGTTCATGAGATACAGCCTGGTGACAGACGGACGGACGGACGGACAGCGAAGTCTCAGTAATAGGGTCCCGTTTGACATAACACACGGACAGGAGGGCGTAATTATAAAAGTGTAAACTATTGAGTATTAGCATATCGAGAATTGGGACTTTTTCCTACGTAACTTATGTCTAAAAAACTTTTATACCAACAAGTCTACAAATTGATCAGTGCTTTAGACCAGAGCGGCAGGACTTAGATTAAGTCTAAACCTGTTTTAGAGGACGTTGGCCTGCATTGTAATGATCAAGCATTGTCTCGAGTGTCTACAGGAAATCTTTTTGCTATTGACGCTAAAGTTTTTCATAGTCTAATCTTTGCTTTATTAAGTCGAGTTGATAAACTCTGTATAAGAACTAAGTTACTCATTAAAGCTTTTGACTTTTTAGGGCTTCATGGTCACCTCGACGATTTAGTAATTACTTATTAGATAAGCATTTCAAAATAATTTTTAATTAAAGACTTAACTCTATAGCTTGCAAGGTTAAGGACAAAATGCCTTGCCGTTTATTTTATGTTACCGAGAATTCCAATTCAGCAGTAGCGATGATTAAAAGAAGGTTAACCCTTTCCACGCATACTTATTGCTTGGATAAAAGATAATTCATTATACGCTCTTATATCTTAATGAATAATGATAGGGCTCACATGTAATTTTGTTCGACTGCGATCAGATTTATCTTCGATCGGAACCTATATGCTGCGTATGACCACCTATATCTATACGATTAATTAAAAATCTTATTTCAATCCGACGTTCTTGCAAAAGTGTGCTTTGGTGTATACGAATTAAAGTACTTTTTTGAAGTAGAATTTATGTAAGATACGAGATGTTCACAGTCATCTGGCTTAAGCATGTGCCACGATCAGAAAAATGAACTTTATATTATAGGAATCAAGATACTTTTCTGATTGCAAGATCGTGTAAGATAAAAGGATAAGAAAGCTAAATGACAATGTGTGTAATCCAGAGGCAATGCGTTTTTCATGTTTGTTTAGGGTGTGTACTTTCGATAAAATTTTCTTAGGGTTGATCGTGATTCTAAAATTAACTTCTGCTTATATTTGTTATTTACTTACTGTGGTGTTGAGTTACAACAAGTAGGTAACCTTTTTTTGCGGTTGAAGACGCAGAGTGGATTTCAGATAGTGTATTTGATGGTGGCATCTCACTTTACAGGTTCAAATAAGGCAGTCAATATAGTTGTTTGGAGTTGAAAGTTGCATGTGGTGAAAACTAGTGGTTTTACAGGTCTCAGGCGGTTGCTTGGAGGATTTAACAACTGGAGTCGCCTTTAGGAGCTTACCCCTCTGTTGAAAACCTCGGCCAATGTGTATTGTATGGACTGACGTTTATCTGACATGGCTATTTGTACGTTACGTAGAAATAAAAATACATTTGACGTGCCCCTCCCCCGCAAAAATCGGAAGACTGTTTAGTACAGAAAATTACAGACAAGGCGTCTTCAAAGGGCGGTTGGTAAATAATTTGCATGGTTATTTTCTAGTATATGGTGACCGAGTTTTTACTTAACAAAATACAAATTACATTCATGCCCTAAATGGTCGCGTACGGACGCTCCGGCTGTGGAATGAGCTCCCTGCAGAGGTTTTCCCGATGGTCTACAGTATGAGGTTCTTCAAAAAAAGATTGTACAGATTTTTAAAGAGTCGGCAGCGCGCATGTAACACCTATAGAGTTGCAGGCGTCCATAGGTTACGGTGACTGCTTACCATAAGGCGGGCCGTATGCTTGCTTGCCACCGTCGTGGCAATAAAAAAATGCTACCAAGCTTTCAACCAGTATACCTTTTTACCAACCGACTAAGTTAAACGATATCGTGATTCACGAAGACGCTTGCCTTGACTTTTATTGTCATGTTATTAAAGGTTAGATTGGACAAATCTGCACGTCATCGTGAATGACACGATCTATACACCTATATAGTTGAGATTAGTTAACCAACTCCTAAATATTCGCTTAATAACATACATTTAATTGGATTGCACTATTGTACTGATTCCGAAATGTAGGAATAATGTAATGGGTGGATGTCATTCGATACCTCCCTCACGGGAGGTATGACTGGCCGCTTCCGCCTTTCTGCTGTGGCGGGTCGCTCCCCACCGGTCGGTGGGGATGTCTATTGGCCGTCGCGTGGGCGACGGTGTGTGCTGCTGGTGTAGGCCAGCTCTTCGTACCGATCGTAATGATACAATATTTCGTTAATTTCAACTTTCAGGGTTATTAATGAAGTATTTTTTAAAGGTGACAACCCTAACTCATCCCACTTGCAATTGGAAAGCACACTTGTTCAAATATAAATGCAGAGTGTTATCCTTAAACTAACAATCTTATACGAGTTAGCGAAACGAAACGCATTTCAGGGTCCCCAGCTATGTAGCTCGGTGCTCCACACAAACGTAGTTACGCTCTCATTTTAAAACGGCTGCTCTGAAACTTTGTACTTACAAACTCTATCTAGGGGTGTAATTAGTACATATATGAAGCCTCAGATACCATACTTAAAAAAATACAGTGAATTTAAAATTTTCATACAAAACTCGTTTTTGTTCTATTTCGTTTGTTTTATAAGGTGGAGCAACATAAACTAATTTCAGCCCTAAATATACCTCGTGTCACTGTATGTGAAAATTTTCATTACAATTTTACAATCCAACACGAAGTTTTAAAATGAGAAAGAAACTCCGTGGGAAGGTGAAATTCGGCCAAGTTTGCCGGGTACTCAAGGCTTTCATCCAAAACAAAAATATCCTTACACTATTAAACCAATAGGTACATGCATTCTTCTTTTAACTTTCGGGCAGTGTTATTATAACGATTAGAATGAATGTATTAAGTTTATATAATTCAAACGACTTTAAGCTTTTTCGTTTTCAAAGCAAAAGCCAGGTGAAGAAACTTCGTTAAGGAACTTTTAGACCATTGTGTTCAGATTCTCACGCATAACGATTAAGACGTGGTCTGTGTTTGAATAGGCGTAAAAAGTAAAAAGGTGGAACCGAGCAACACTGAGGGATCGAAGACATAGTATGTTTTATTTGTGACTCAAACAGTAGATGTGCTACTTTCTAAGAAAGAGCCGTGGGATCTACCGGGCTTCTCGGAACATGTTCATTCCCATTATCAAAGTTGGTTTGGTCCTAGAACACGGCAAATAACATTTGCTGCTGTTTGAGATTCCGAAATCAAACTGATGCAAGTTAATGCTTTTTTCAAAAGCTTACCGGCTTCTGGGTTAGGTTATCGTGATCAGCAGACTACATACCCGCTGCTAGGCCCAGGTATCCTCTCATTAGACAGGGCGAGACTATTAGACTTTTATTGGGCTCCATCCTCAGACAAGATACTGTAAGTTGAGTATGCAGGTTTCAGGTTTCCTGGTAATGTTTTTCCTTCACCGATGGTCACTGACGTAGCCACAAGACCAGTTTCTATGTAGGCTATCAATAATTTTAGATTACCTAACACTGCCTCTAAAATGGCAATGGGTTAGCCATGTGTCAAGAATTCAAGATACACGGATAAAAGGTGGACTAAAATTGTGACTGAATGGACAGGACCACCAGGAAAAAGATATCACGGAAGACCACAAAAACGCGGGACAGATGACATATGGACTTGAAAACAGGAAAAAATTTGAGGAAACTAGCTACAGATTGAAAACTATGGAAGGGTTTCGATGAGCCTTTTACCTAATGGGGGCTAGTGAAATTAATAAATAATAAAGTAAGTAAGTAGTACCTAGTAGTAAGTAAGTTAGTAAGTATTGTGCCGAAGCCTGTAGCTGATTATGAGTTTGTGTTCACCTGACCTGACGAAGCCTGCGTTGCGGATATAAAATTATGGTCCCTGAATAAATGTTTGGACTTATTTTGAGTCATTTGGGCTATGATACAATTTGAATAAAAAGTTTTGACTGTGTCGCAGTTCTGTTTCAAAAAATAAAGTAACACACGAAAGAAACTAAAATTATATTTACCCAAAAACAACACATTGTAAAAAGAATTTCCGTGAAAGAAATAAAGCTATAATAATAATCAATCATTTTCGATAGCCGAGGCATAGCCATTAATTCTAGCCCAAGTAAACGTAGGTACCGTACCCAGTATTTCCCACGGTAAAAAACCCACAGTACCGGAAACAGTTAATTAATGTTGTAATGAGAAAGTACTTGTTGTACAGGTCCAAGTCACTGGTTGAAACTGGAAATAATTCAGGGAGCGAATTAGAGCATTTTGAGTTTCCGGTGCTCGGAAGCGCACAATTTTTTTTGAAGTTTGGTGTTTTTAATGGTAATAAAAAAAATATGATGTGTGCTACGTGCTACTGCTACTTAAATCTGAAAATTGTTTTATTTAGATTAATTTTGAGAAAATTTTGCATAATGGATTTTAATAAATCACGGTTACCGGTGCGTAGGCAGATCGTATAACATTATTAGACGAAATTGAGGAACATATTTTAAATACACTTAAGTTTAATTTAAAGGTGTGTTTATTGATCGATTTTAAACAAAACAAAGTTTTAGAGAAAGGTATGTATAAATTGTAAAGCTTACCTGTCATCTGCAGCTGTCTTCTAGACGCCGGCGTGCGTGGTGTTCGCGGCGTACGCGCCGCTCGTGGCGTTCGTGGCGTGCGTGGTGTTCGCGGCGAATTGGGACCGCTGCTCCGCCGTGGGCTCGACAACATTCTCAGTTCCGTGTTCCCTACGCTCGCTAGCGCCTCCGCCGCTGACCTTGGAGACTTCGTACTATCCTCCTCCAAAAACTTCACTGGCGAATCCATTTTTGACGCCTTATAAACACACTCCGTCTCAATATCAAAGTTGAATCTTCTTATAAACCGCTTCCTTTCTCTCGAATACTGCTCCGCCATTAAACGTCTTGTTTCATCCCTGTCCGGCGCTCCAAACAGACATTTGCAACTCCCACGACGTCTCCTTGGTGTATTCGCGACGTTCCTCAAAGGCGCCATTCCTGAAGACACTTCGAATCTCCTCTGTTTCGGCGTCCGTCCTCCCGCGGCCATGGCAAAGCGTCAGGTGATCAGGACTGGTTCGCGGACATCTGACTAATAATCTCCCGAGAGAAAACAGCTGTTCTCAGATAGAAAGGGAGGTTGGGGAGCGCGTGAGTTAGAGCGGGGGAGAGATAACACCTGGCGCGCGCCAATTCTAACCTAAAAGCGCGGCGTGGCTGTGGCGTACGCGCGCGTTTGCCTCTCGCTTGCGACTGACTGACGCTCGGTTTCCCGCGCTCCGGCGCGCCGAATCGCCGATTTTGGCAGCCACTTCCACTTGGCGCGCAAACAATGGAATCCAAGGACGCTTTTTGTGTCTTGCGACACAGGTGAAGTAAGAAAAGGGGATAGTTTTGAGTTTGCCTTGCCCTAGTACAAGTTGGCGGCATTTGAGCGGGAAATCGGTGGATATTATTAGCCGGCCGGCGTGACGTTATCGGCTGATAACTCAAACGTTGGCTTGTTATGTCATAATGATTCGGAAGAGTTTCCCGCCATTCGGACACGTGATTATACACACATTATACTAATGACAACCGACCAATACGAACAAAGAATAACATACAACAGGTGTGCCAACCATTTGGTTTGATTCTGCATATATTTTTTATATTATTTTTATGCAATCAGTATGTGCCCATACTAATACAATATTCATATTACATGTATATTTAAATGTAATCAAGTACTTCAGATAATGCATTGTAGCATTTGTATAGTATAGTTATGGTGTTATATGGTCATTGCAGATAAGAATGTAACGATTATATATCAACTTACCAGATCTTTTTTTATAACTTTCATACCTATTCACATCCTCATGCACACCAGATGCAAGCAGGTGCAAATGTAGGTTACTCCATATAGGTACTTTTTAATTATTTAGTATTTTGTTTCATAGCCTTTTCATTGAAATGCTAAAAGCGGACTGGCTTTCTCTACCACTCAACATCGTATGTATAATAGTACCTACTCATAAGTGCTTATGTCAAAGTGATAACACTCCTAAACTCCAACCAGAGTCACCCATTGTTACTATGGATTGTATTGTTAGCTTAGCTGCTGACAACTGATCTCAAAATTTCGGTTACAGTTGCTACCTCCGGCACGTTACCTTATTAAGCTACAGCCTATTTGGGAGCTTATAGTTGTGGAGACAAGCTAATAATACTAACATGTTACTTAGTGATTCATAAGTAGGTAGGTACCGTGCGAGCTTATGAGTGACCTAATCCTTTGGTTTAATTTTGAAATGATCAGACAAAGAGAATTCACATCGGGACTTATGGCATAGAAAGCCATTCCCTAATTGCAGACTTTAAAAAAATGGAACAAGTCGGATTTTCTCTTATAACTTTAAATTGTTTACCTTTATTAATGTTATAAATAGATACGATTTTTATGGCTGTATGTTTTTTGGCACAATTATCTAAATATTATTTAAATTGTCCGAGACGATAATAAAATAAGTCACTTGGTGTGCTTTGGCGATCGCCAATGGCGTTTCAAAACAAGATCAAAATACAAAAGCATAAAATCAGAATCAGCCTCCATTATGACTACAAACAAGCATCTTATTTTATCTGAGGAAGGAGATAATTGACATTTCAAGGTAAGAAGTCAATTAATATATACATAATTTACACATATCAAAAATAAAATCTAATACCCAGAAACTACTTGCACTAATGCACCCGGCATTACATTTTATATAATTACTTTTCATCTATTATAGTTTGACGGTATAAAGATAATTGTTCTCAATTAATTACCTAGTTGTAGTAGTTTTCTAAAGGGCAATAGGTATTTTTTCATTTTCGAATTACTTCGATAGGTACTAGTTAGTACCTACAAGTCGTTTGACGGTTATTTGGAATAATGTTATATATGGCATACTTTTATATTATCTAATCAACGATATACATGATGTTATACTTGATATAATGGTCTAAGGGTATATTTATATTTCGTCTAATATACATTGCTATAACCAGGTAATTATCACATACTATCAAAACACAAGTTATAACTAGTGATATGATATAATTATATCAAGGCCCCCAGGAAAGTCTGTTAGGTTGGGTTAAAACTGTGACCTCGCAAAATTGAATAGATGTCTGACAAAAAGTAATTTAAGTTAGAATTGCGACCCCACAGAATCGAATAACTACCAAAAAGTAGGTTAGGTTAAAACTGCGACCCCGTAGAATTATTTTACAAACAACACCTCTAAACGTGTTATATAGGTAATATGTCTTTATAATACTTATTAATATTGTATATAATATTACGTTACATGAAAATATTATATAACTAAAGGCATTATACAATGTGTTTTTATTTATAACTACTAGATAAAAATCATATTTAAATAGGCATTATATCCATTAAGATTTAAGTAAAATAAATTACAATATACAAAAAACAACGTACAATAAAAATTACGTTATGTTATGCAATTTAATGTTATACGAAATGGCAATATAGCAAGCGAATGATAGACTTTTTATGATTATATTAAACATTACACACCCATTCAAAACACATCACTTCACATAAAACTAATACACAACAGAATGTAAATAAAATAAAAATGTTAAGTGAATGCCTGTAAATTGGAATTGTACAGCCAACTACGAGTATGTTATCTACCTAAAATATAAATTATTAACGTATAGCACTATTTTTAAGACGAAAAATTCTAGTTTTTATCTTCAATTTTTACACGTTTAAATCAAGAGAAAATGCCATGAAAAAAATCACTCTGAAACTAATCTATATTTGCTTCTGCGAGGCCAAACTCTAAGCTTGCCTCTAACCACCACTATTACCTAAAACCAGCCAAAAAACCTCCGACCTCGCAGAGACTGAAAAATCTGGGCTTCACTTCAGTACATCTTAGGAACAAAAAGATTAATTATGCCAAAGGATTTTTTTGGTTCATAGAAAGCCGTATTTGACCTTTTTCGTCGTGTACAAATGCAACTACGTTATACATATATAAATCGAAAAACAAACATCAACGCCATATGCCACCCAAAATTAAATTCAATTACAAAAATCAATTTGTACAACGGCAAAATATTAATAAATAATAACTGAACCAATTTGTGCGTATACGCATGTATATCGGAAATCATTACCTGCACAAATCATTAATTGAAAACTGCAAACTGAGCGGGGACCGTGAAATTGGGGTACGCGTTTTTAGGGTTCCCTTTTTAAAACTGAAATTCATCCGTTAGTCATAAAATGGAAAACATATAAAAGTCAGTGAAAATCCCGATTTAAGTTTAGATCATTTTAGTTGATTTACTTGGTTTATTGGATTTTTATACTGACAAGTTTAGACACAATTTTACTGGAACTGTTTTTCCCAGATTTAGTCAAATAAAAAATTCAAATGATACATTGTACCTATTGAAAATAAAATTAGCAACTATTAAATTAGGTATGGATTAGTACGAGATATTTTAAGCTAAGTAGTTACAAATAAAAGTTTAAAAAATGTAGGAATCAAATTAAGATTTCATTTACTATTCGTAAGCATTTCATTTCAAATTTCAAACTAAAAAAAAACTATGTTTAACATCTCCAAATGTATTATTTATTTATTTTTCAGGCAATAAGGCCCATATTACAAATACCTTACAGACTAACATATATGTAGGTAACCTTATACTAAAAGGGATTCTGTTTAATAATCACACAATCTAAGTTAATCAGAACGATATTTATTTAGTTTACATCAATTGTGTAAATAAATAAATAGAATTCTTATTTTAGCCATTTTAGTATAAGGTGGCCAGTAATTGGACGGTGGCCAGTAATAGACGGTTTACCCTACATGCATTTAATTAAACGACGGATTTTTTTAAACTTAGTATGTATTTACTAGTTAAACCTATTTCTAAATAAAAAATTGAACCCCGGAAACCCGGGAACGGACCCAGCTTGTCTAATATTTTTTACAAATAACCTGTCAGTAACATACTGTACTGTTGAGTGGCATTATCATTTCCTATTTACTAATAATATATCTATTGTTTACTAATAATAGTGGACAGGACACGTGCGTGGAAAGCACGCGATGTTCATTTGTACCTTTTCATTAGCTGCTGTGCCAATGTTGAATGGGGTTGTCTTGATTAGGTTGGTTTGTCGGTAGGTAATCCTAACTAGGGCATGCAATATTGGATGGTTTCCAATTCCGGAACTGATTTTTGATATTGGGTTTCAATTCTAGAATTCCGGGACTGGTTTCGGAATTATTATATTTATGCCCTTTATTTTTCATTCATCTTATATTATTATTTTAGGGCTCGCTACCGCACTTTGAAAATTTGGACCCTCCATACGAAGATAAATTTCATGTTTTTTTTAGATTTATCATTGTGGAACAACAATTCAGAGTGTATTAGTCCAATTTAACTTATAATAACGTTGCTATATTTTAAATATTTTTATTTATGTTTATAGCAACGGAAAGTATGGACGCACCTCTAAATCAATATTTATTAGAATGCCTCAAATATTAATAAAATAAATTAAAATAATCAGCGGCGTTATTTTATGTTAAGTTACACACCTGATTCACCGCCCCACAACAAAAATCGAAAAAAAAAAACATTTTCAAAATACGGTATTGATTTATTAAAAGTTTTTGAAAATAAATTAGATTGGTTTTTTGTGGTAAATTTTACATTAAGCTCTTGCCCCGTGGAAAAATATAACTTCGACGGTATAAGGACCAATTATGATACCTAGGTACTTACTAGGTACTAATAAATTATATGGCCCTCAGTCCCGTTTAGTGTCTGTTCTTCTGGTTTTCTAGTAATCGCTTCAGATTGTACATTACATAATAAAAGTTGTATTGTTTGCATACAGAAAGGCAAAACTATACACAACTTGAAATTTATCAATTCCGCGCGGATATTCATCTCGTCTCAAAATGGCGGAAACGGCACAATGAGCACTTACACCGCACCTTCCGGTACACTCGCGCAAGTAATTGCTAGGTACACACCTGTTGCAAGTTTTAGTTTATTTGGCCAACTGTATAGTATACTTGTTACAGATATAAATGAAAGGTTTCATCATTTTGCTACAACAGAATTATATCTTTATATTTAATCCGACTTTTATGAATTTATGTCAACTTTTATTTTTATTTTTTATTTATTTAGGCAACAAACAGTCTTATACAAAAAATAATATAATAATAAGCAATGTGATAATAGCCCTCGAGTGCCCTACCTTAATAATATTATGTAATATTTTAATTTTTTTTTAAACTGTCAATTATAATGCGCAGATTAAAAAGTGCTGACTGGCAGTTACGTCGATATTTTTTTGTTCGACAGGTATTTCATTAAGTTTGTAAATACTTAATTTAGTAGTAGGTTGTAGGTAATTATAAAAGAAGTAATTATTACTTGTCTAATTCATGTCTAGTAACAACTACATAAATTACTTATCTTTCATTTTGTACTGGTATGTATTGGTAGATATTAGTTATAAAACTGTTTAACTTTAGGCATGTAATAAGAATAAAACAGTTTACTATAAAGTTACTCTACCGATAACAGCTTTTTATCAGTTCGGTCGGAGGTTAATTAAATTTTTATGAGTTGTTATGCATGTATTTTATAATCGGAAACGGCCAAAGAAAAAATTTACTTATCAGGCGACCTAGCTACCAATTAAAATTGGCATAAATGTATTTCATATTATGGACATTCACTACATTAGAGTGAGACCAAGATAAGTTTGCAAGTTTGTTTGACAGCCCAGATAGTGCAAATGTTATTTTAAACGTCAAACTTCTATGATTTTATGACGTTTACTTAGGTAACACTTGCACAGGCTGGACTATCAAAATAGTTCCCAACTTAGCTTACTACCTTTTCGATTAACTTCTCTATTTCCGCTACCCAAAGGTTGTCTGGAAGAGATCGCTCTTTAGCGATAAGACCGCCTGTTGTCTGCCTCTACATTTAATAAATTGTTTATTTTCTTGTATGTTTTTACTGAGGTCTGCCAATAAAGATTATTCTATCTGTCTATCTATCTTAGCTTAGCGGTGTAGCTTTATTTGACGTTCATAAGCGCATTGTAATATGCCTACTTGAATAATCTTTACCTTTAGCTTGGTCTGACTCTATTCTAATTTAATCCCAACCAATCTCTTTAACGGCTTCAAACATATGGGTAATAATTATCACTATCTCTCTCAACGTGGCGCACCGTCAAAGTCCATATCAAAAGGGACCTTATGGCGGTCGGCGCTCACGTCGCGCAGACCGCATTAGTATTGGCACGTTGCTAATGATGGCGTAACCGCCGACCGCCATAAGGTCCCTTTTTATATGGACTGTCACAAATAATTAAAGTTTCTAAGATATTATCGATCATGAAACACTTTTGTGACCGCCTGTCCTTACCTGCCGACCGTACGGAAGTTATATTGTCTCACGCCCCTGCCTGTGCCATTTTTTGTTGCCATTACACTTTAGTGCAACTATAAGTGCTTTATGGTTTATGGAGGCAGTTAGAGAGTTCTTAGTTTTGCTAATATTGAGTACCTAATACAATTAAAGCAGTTGTCCATTATTATACTTCTAGAATAAAGTTAAATGCAATTCTCACTGCAATACGCAGGCTAGTCGTCTGATTGTCGAAGATATTTTACACTTACTAAGAATGAGTATGTTAGATATAGCGTCACTACACTTTATAAAAAAAAATCCCCCGCCGCGTCTGTCTGTGTGTATCTATGTTCGCAATAAAGTCAAAAACTACTGAACGGATTTTCATATGGTTTTCACCTATCAATAGAGTAATTATAGAGGAAGGTTTAGGTATATAATTTGTTAAGGTTTTGTGTAACCAGTGCGAAACCGGGGCGGGGCGCTAGTACTAAATAAAATGGGAAATTTATTCACATTTGTAAGTAAACTTCTTTACTCGTATTTTATACAGGTTAAAGAGTCACACGAACGTTGACGCCACCATATAATTTAAGTTACGCTCTCATTTAGAAACGGCTTTTTGGTGGTAACTAGTAAGCAATAACACGATAATTAATACGGACTGGTTGAAGGCTTGGCTTCATGGAGCTTGTATTAAGTTAAGTAAGCAAAAATGTAACACATATTAAACTAGTTTTAGTCCCAAAACTCGGCTACAAATATAAAATCACTCCGCGACTTATTTACCGATGGCCTGAGATCCGGTAGTAAACCTATATTAGATATCTAAATAGTAAGGAAAAATGTGCAGTGCACCCCGTCGTCCCCGTCTGCTAATACCAGACCTATGCGTAACTAAGGCTGGCTTTCCATGGCACGGTTATGAGAGAAGACTCCGCATGTCTTAGTTGAAATCTCCGCTCCGACACAGTGGAAAGGCCGCTTAATCCAGTGTTATTTATTTGTTTCATAATTTTGCAATACTGCTGAATTGCTGATGACGAATCATTTTTGGTATCTTTATTATTTACGCGCCGCATAAACATGTTAAAATACGGCCCGCGGGGTAAAACGTACAGTCAAGTGTAAAACAGACTCCTGTCCACGTAACTTACTCCCCATATTCTGACATTTGACTGTACCGATTTCTTGAATTACAAGCATCTATATATAGAAAACCACTTCTTTTAAGCGGGATAATACAGTATTATGTCAAGATGCAATCTCAGCGAACCGGTTTTTAAAATTGAGCTTAATTAGTTAAATCTTTTAGCATAATTAAAATAAACAGTTTGAGTAATAAAAGCGAGAACTGGTCGGCTACCGCTTTATGGTGGCGATGGCGTTTTGGGGACCCGTACAGGTTACAACCAAAAACTATTACAAATTGTTTGTCAGTCTTGTACGACAACTTTGTGTGCAAGGGCACCAACCAGTGAATTAAGGGGGGAAGTTGATATGGCCGGAGGCCTAGGGGGACACACGCTGCATACATTAGCTTGGGCATACATTGTATGTAAAATTTAAACTTCAGGGGGGGGACCGCTACCGCCTCGCTGCCTGTACCTGCCTACGCCCATGTGTGTGTGTGAGAGTGTGACTCCCTTGCTGTGCAGCGTTCTCCTCTACCCAGGACAATTCTAGTGCTTTTGAAGTTTGAACTTTCTTCCATTTCTATAACAGTTCAAAACTCGAATTTAATTTGTAGCATCGTCGAGTTCCAGAAATAATAGGAATTAAAACGGATTTGACGTAACTAATTTTTTAATATTTCCGTACAAAGTGATCCGTAAAAATGAGAGTGACAAAGTAGTATTGCTCTCAGAAAATTCTATGTAACTGCCATGAATTCAATACTCCTTCCAATTCTAGGAATCGACACAATTTCACCTGGTTTCATCTTTGTATCCTTCCTTCCGTTCTGGGGCTAGAGGCAGTTAGGGCTTAGATACATAATTTATGGCCTCTACGAGAGCCCTTGAGTTTGGATTATTTACAGATGTTCCCCACACCTTGTGGAATTAGCCGAAAGGTGTAGGGATGGGTCGGTTTGCTTTCTACCTAAAACGAAAATTGTGAAAGTTGATCGTAAACGCAAACAGGTTTTGTCGTCGCACAATTATGATATAGTTGGAGGTGTTTTAAATTACATATCTATGCGGTAAGACAAAATAAATTTGAAAAATAAGTGTAGTAACGATAACAAAAATAGGATGGATTAAATAAATAGTACCCGTAAATCTGGCCAGCCGTACAAATCAAAGCAATACAATATCAATACATATCATCGAAATTGTGTAGTGTAATTAATTACCTACAAGATCTTAATATCACCAATCGATTTGTAAACCTAACCGCATTGGATACTTGAGGCAAACTCTAAGTGATAGTAAATTAAACAATAATACATACATTTACTATGGCGTACTTGATCTTAGAAAAACGGAGAGACTATAGATACTTGCAAAGCTTTAACGGCGGACTGGATCCTCCCGCTTTTATGGTCTGTCGTTGAGGCTGTCACGTGTTAATAAATGAATAAGTGCGAGAGTGATGCAACCATCCTATCCTTGCAATATAATCGGGATGATGACTTGATGACACATTTTAGTCGTCTTCTGTTCCAACTGTGTCCAAAAATTAGTGGTGGCCGAGTGGATCCGGGTTGCGGGTTCAAATCTCGAAGCTTCGAACCAATGAGTTTTTCAGAACTTATATATGCACGTAATATCATTTTGTATCTACCACTAGCTTTTCGGTGAAGACAAGGAAAACATACACAACGTGAAGATACTTGCATACATCCGCGAAGAAATTTAACGGTGTATGTGGAATCCCCAATCCGCATTTGACCAACGTGGGGCCAATCCCTCTCACGCATGACAGTAGGCTTGTGATATAGGCTGAATTATTATATGTATTGCTATCTATCCTAACTAGAGGACCATGGACTTTAAATCAGAGCAATAACTAAAAATTGTTGACCACAGTAGAGTCAGGTACGACCCTAACGTCTTTGAATACATCATTATGGGCAGGCAACAGGCAAAAAGTGCCCTTTTTTGGACACGCGCCGTCTTTGTCTGTGCCCGGATTGATTTGTCATTCAACAAAGGTCTGCTTATATCCTGGCGGCCCGTTGTGAAATATGAATTGGTTGATGGAGTGAGTTTGTAAGATAGATTATGTTATTTTCGTCCTTAACACGTATACATTTTCTCTGATTTCTTCACAAAACGACCATAAGAAATCAGATATTGAATTAAGAGGAAAGGGGACGGCCGCTTTTCCATACATACGTAGTCCCCATTTTCCTCTTTGGGTATGGACACTATATTTAATAATAAAATATTTTTACATAATTTCATGTATTTTAACCATAGCTATGCCTCTACGTTTGACTTTTTTCAATATTTTGATTATTATTTTATTTATTCTATAAAATATCTTACATTGAACTAAACAGAAAAGTGCCGTGAAACCCTGTCGGGTTTGTATCGACACTCCATTCGCGGATACTTTTTACATTACAAATTGTTGTGATACATAGGATAAATAAATATACATTATATAAAATTACGAATGAGTAAAACTAAATAAAATTATTGTAAAATTTAGAAGCGAAAGACAGATTTCGTACAAATTTTTAAATGCTCCTAACTCTTATAATAATTAAAAATTCGAAAAATCTAACATAGGGGCATAGCTGTAGTTAATATACATCAAATTTTGACAAAATATTTTGAATAATGTTGATATCCACAGAGGGAATGAGGACTACGTTTGTATGAAAAGGCGATTCCTCCACTTTCGTTTTAATCATTATTATTTTATTACAACAAACACCCATATAGGTAGTTGACGTGACCCATACTGTACCCCTAGTGTAAATTTATTCGATAGCGGAACGTGGCGTACGCGTTTGCGTTGAGTCTCATTTTGTATGGGATTTTCAGTTTCCAAAACATCCCGCTTAGCGCGCTGTTTCTAAATCACAAAAAAAAGCAGACTTAACGCAAACGCGTACGTCACGTCACGCTATCGAATAAATTTACACTAGGGGTTTTGAAACGTAAAGAATTCTTAATTTTCGGGGATCAAAAATAATAGATTAGGCATGTATGTAATGTAATAATATAATTTGGCTGTCTATTGTACTTCTTTTTTTGCTTTAGAAACAAGGTGATCTTAACGTGTCGTTCTATTGTAAAACACTTTTGAAAAAAATATAAACTAAATACCAACAATTGGAATATAATATGAGGTACAAAACAAATTAAAAAAAGCGTTTTTAATAAAAAGACACGTAAAGATTTACCTTCTTTCTAATGGTAAAAAGAACTAAATTAAGATAACATCTAATAGTGGTTATTCTCACTAAAAAATAAACAAAGAGTGATATAATACCTAAGTGAGCTATTATGTATTATAAAATTTATAAACAAAAGCGTTGGTGGCCTAGCCGGTAACGAAACGTTCAAATCACAGGTCTCGGATTCAAACGAAAGCTATGATCTGTACCCCTAGTGTAAATTTAGTCGATAGCGAAACGTGACGTATGTTTGCGTTTAGTCTAATTTTGTATGTGATTTAGAAAGAGCGCGCCAAGCGGGACGTTTTGGAAAGTCAAAATCCTATACAAAATGAGACTTAACGCAAACGCGTTCGTCACGTTATGATGTCGATTAAATTTACACTAGGGGTACAGAACACCATTTGATATTTATGTACTTATCACTTTTTAAAATTTTGACAATGCCTAGAGCCCATTTTTACAGCCCAGCTTATGCAAGTGTTAAAGTAAACGTCACAATTTCATAGAAGTTTGACGTTCAAAATTACACTTTCACTGTATAGGCTGTCAAAAACGCTGCCAACTTATCTTACTCTACCTAATATCTACTATATTAGAAGCACTTGTCGAAGTTAGGTACTCCAAAGCACCTTACGGGCACACGCACTGACGTGTCTTATGCGTTTCTTTTTTGTCATAGATACCTTTTTCCTACGTAAAGCGTGCGTCGACGTATTTCAAGCAGTGTGGGTGACCCTTCAAAGTTACTTAACTACTTACTTAATTACTGCCGTGGCGCAGCGACCCGAAGCGGATCTTGGCCTCCGACACCAAAGACCGTCATGCTTCTCTGTTCAAAGCCGTCTCTGTTGTAAAATAAGTTTTTGGCAAAAAAAAACATTTTTGGTACAAGTTTTTATCGCTGACTGTACTTTTCTTTCCACAGACAACTAATACTCATCGAGCCAATTCTAAAAGCCAGAACACACAAAAAAAAACACACACACAATTAGGTTGGGTTGTTTTATCACAGTTCCTATCTCCACCTCTTGTCTCCATCATCAGGTCAGCTCGATGGTTCCATAATATTATATTGTCACCCAACTTACATATGTATGCAAATTTTCAGCTCAATCGGAAACCGGGAAGTGGATCAAATTTAACTTGCAAGATTTGACTACAGACAACGGGACAGGTGAAACTAAATAAAAAAAAATAAAAGCTTGTAATAAAAAAGGTTAGTTTAGGTCTTTAAAGGTCTTAGTAGGCCTTAAAAGTTACCAACTTATTTATTAAACCTTCAGGAAAAACTTAAATTAAAACTACTGCGAGCGAGCGAGGGTATTTCCCGATCAAGAACCCGTTTGGCCCGGGAAAGTTTGTAAACTGTAACTTTAGTTTAGTCTGTCGCTTTAGCGAAAGTCTCTTTCTAATAAAATAAAGCAAAAAAGGGCTTCCGTGTGTTCTTGAATTGGTAAGCAAATTTTGAATTAAAACGGTCAAACGAATAACTAAAAGAGATTATTATTATCTACACATTAAACTAGTTCGTGTTTGACAAATGACAATCATGACATGGCGTGACAATGCGCATTATTAAGCGACGCGTGCGCAAAAGTATGGTCAACAAAATTAATCAATATCCAAACAAATGAAAACACGTGTCATAGCCAATCTTAATGGCTGTTCAACCGTGAAAACTCAACCCCTATTCCCTAAGCCGTAGAGTACAAAATAAACTCATTACTCAATGTTGAGTCTGAAAAGCATTTATTTTTGGTTACTTTGGTATAGGGGGTAAAATGCGTTATTAGTGAAGTATTGTAAATATTAATTTTACGGGAGTAATAATGGTATATGAATAGACAGGATATTGACTGTGTGTAGGGTGCGTATGAGTTTTGCAGTAAACAGCCTAATGTTCTAATGTACCAAAGAACACGAAAAAAATATATGACAGATATTGGTAAAGCCAATGTGGAGAAGATATGTGTTATTCTTAATCAAAAGGTTACATATTGTCGGTATTGAGTTATAGCTACCAGCATATAGTTTAAAGCATACTCTTTTATATGCAAAAGGAATCAGGCTTCTAAGTTGAGTACGTATTTTTCTATGATTTTTTTGAAAATTTACCAGGTAAATGTACCGTTTTGAGATACTTATTCGATTTTAAAGTTGGAAAGTTTAAATACCAAGTTCTAGTGCGAAGTTATGCAGATAGCGGTATTAAAATTTTCTTGTATCATTATATTCCTAAACAAATGACATTTGATCTCTAATATTTAACATGTTATTGAGATATTATAAAATAAAACACGTAGGGTATCGAAACGTGAATGTAAAAATGGACAAGTTCTCGCTAACTTATATTGCCCTTGCAGGTCTATAATGTAGCGGTAATAATAAAAAAATGTAACGCAGCTACAATGTTCAATAAAGTTTTTTTTAAAACAAAACGAAAACCAACATCGGTCTTAGAAATCATACATAAAATCAACGTAATTAGTTGTCAACAAGCATATTGTACACGTTATATTAGTTTATGCATAAAATTAACCAAAAAGTGTAAAAATAATACAAAAGTATTTTTTAATTTTGTATTAAAAACGTGGCTTTGAAGTTTAGTACTGTGAATAAATATTGTCACTATTCATAACTTTACAGAAATAACAATTTCACGTGCATATTTTTCTCAAAATGAAAGCTATAATTGCTTATTTCTGCTATAAATATTATAAAGTAACTAAATTAGCTACTTTTCTACTCGTCGACTGTAATAGTTGAATTATGATTTTGTATACCAAACTGTAATAGCATTCTTTTCATGTATGGGCTCCCAACTCAACTATAATTTCATAAGCAAACGCTGCATGTAGTCAACTGTAATGAAATTGTACAATCGTGTAGCGCCTGGGTCCAGTGGAAAAGACACCAACGCGCAACTATTTCATAATTTTCTTTAATTATTTAGGTTATATAGTAGTAAAGTATTATTTTAGATGACTCATAGGAAAAATATTGTAAATTACAATAATGATATCAATTACATATAATCAAGCTTTTCAATCTCGTATCTCACACGGTACTCGACTGAAAGGCTCTCCTACTCGTATTATATCACGATCGTATTATTTTATGCGTATGTGTTTATGCGTATTTGCTAACTACTTTTTCTACTACTAGTACCTACGAAAGATTATACATAATCATTATTATTATTATTATTTTTAATTATCATTTTGATATATTTACTTACCGTTTTACCGTTAAGGAGATTTGTGAAAGTAGAAAGTACCTACCCATAAAGGCCAACTTGCAGAGCAGATGTTTGATCTTGACTTACTCTTACCGGTCCAGCTCCAGTATAAGGGCATTTGGGTCAAAACGAATATGTTTAAAGTAAGGACGGTAAGCACAAAGATTTTCGTACATTTATCCGCTTGTTACATCTCTATCGCACGCGTATAATTATATTGCCGCCCCGCCGATGATGCCAGCGGTGATTGCCACTGTGCGTGTGCGAGCGGGATAGCAATATAATTATACGCGTCGATAGAGATAAGAAATAGCGAGTCAATTGAACGAAACTCTTCGTACTTAGCGTCCTTGCTTTAATCGCTTACCTTACTTATTTTTCTTCGAGTGAAGCGAGGGTCTTCGTTTCGGCTTGGGCTAAAATGTGTCTGCCCGAATGTTCTCTACAAGTCGCATTTCTTAACTTATTGCCGAGAATTTTTGTGAACAAATTCGAATAATTCTTATCTTAGAATATATATAGATATTTTTCGTCAATTCAGTTTTTGGATTTTTTTCAAAATGGCGGTGCCATGGGTGTGTGCCAGGTCTATAGCTCACTAGTATTTAAAGAGGAAAGAATTTAATACTGACTTAAGTATTTCCTGAAAAACACGTGAAGTAAGTACGAGAAATTTAAGAAATGCCATTTTTTTTGTAAAACAAAACACTTTTCATTTTACCCACGGACTGACCATTGATCATGGTCACCCTGTTTATAACGTGTACTTGATTAGCAGTGCGTGCGTTTCCCTAATGATAATGATTGCCTGTCCACAACAGATGGACCTGTTAATAGCTACTGTGCAATTGATTTATACTCTATTGAAGTGTGTCTACCTAATGTACAACAATGAGTATAAGTCGCTAAATGATTTTTCCCGCTTGGGACGGTGAAGAAAATTTTTCAGATATTGTTTCAGTAGCTATTATTCTTTACACATATTTGGACACCAGTTTTCTTACCAAAACGCGAGTTATTTCGTAGTCGACATCCAACGTCAATTTTAATGGCAACTCACTTACAACCAGCTTACAACCCCTCTGGTGTTGCAGGTTTCCATGGGCGGCGGTAATCGCTTACCATCAGCTAATCCGTCTGCTAGTTTGCCTCCTATAAAAAAAGTAGTGGATTTATCAGTACCGCTACTTGACACCAGATGTCACAAGTGTCGCGACTGAAGAAAAAATTATTGAATTTACAACTAATATTACAAGTAGGAGTTGAAAATAAAGTTCCCGTTAATCCGGTTATATTTGCAAATTCATGAGCATTAGAATTTTCGTTCGTCGCGACATCTATTGTCAACTAGCAGTACTGATAAATTCTGCTACTTGACGCTACATGTCGACTACGAAATAACTGACGTATTGGTAAGAAAACTGAGAGCCTACCGCGAACCACGTTCGACGTGTTGCCACTCTGTCGCACTTGTTAGTTCTTTCTTAAGTGTGACAGGGAGGCAACACGTCGAACGTGGTTCGCGGTAGGCCCTCTGATGTACGGAGTTACCGCTGATTATACGCTAGCTTTTAGTAGCTGCATTTTTCCCGTTGTACAGTTACCATCAGACACATCGTAGGTGCTCAAAAATATCTGAACACGCACTCTAAAGCCTTGACTTGGCCTTGGCCGTTCCGATTCCGATACATCCGACGGTGACTGGAGTGACAAGGATTCTATTTTTGCAATTTTGGTTACGAAACCTAAATAATCAGTATATCGCTGATCAGTATAATCATAATCACTTGTGTTATGCGACATCTATCTAGTCTACTTATCTAGATCTAGTCTACTTATCTAGTATCTACCTATGAGTGTGTGATAGGTATATCAATAGGGACCTTTAATTTAGTACTTTGGAAGCAAATATACGACATGAAAGAATTTAACAAAACAGTATCCCTATAGTGTAAATTAATTCGATGGCGTTGTCGCGAACGTATTGCGAACCAGCTAATATTTGCCAACGTCATGGAGTAGATGGCGCTAGTAGTCACGTTTAAGTTAAATAAGCGCTTGTAGGTTATTGGGATTTTTTGGCGGAAGTTGAGAGGGTAGATGAGAACGACAGTAGGAAAAAGGAGGTTGTGTGCGAACAAATCTACGCGGCAGTGATATTTGCTTTTTAGATCAAGTCAAAGATGTTCTTATGGTGTTATTAGAATAATGATGTGTCTCTGGTATATTGCGACCAACGTTATCAGTACTCATAGTGAACAGTGATCCAGTGAGGCTAATATGAACTTAAGGTAAACTTTGTGTGAGGAATGGGGTCGCTATAAGGGGAGGTTTGGAGGCGACTATTAAGCTCAAGAAACCAGGTGGATAATCATGTGATACTTATGTTATATGTAGGTAATAAAGTCTGACACCAGCACAACTCATATATCGTCATCTCACTAACATCCAGGCCTCGTATAGGTATGTAGTACATTTACATATCGCTTTCCAGTATCCGTAAAAGCATTAGCTCATTCGATAGGTTAATAAGTATGGTGAGCTTGACGACAGGCGTAACGTGACGTACGCGTTTGCGTTAAGTCTCATTTTGTATGGGATTTTGGGTTTCCAAAACGTTCCGCTTGGCGCGTTGTGTCTAAATCCCATACTAAATGAGACTTAACGCAAACGCGTACGTCACGTTTCGAAATCGAATAAATGTACACTAGGGGCTCTGAAAACAAAAACTTGCACATTTAAAAACCGAAAAGACCCAGAAATCGACATGTGTTTCCTAACAGAAATAACTCTTTTATGTATAACTTCTTGTGGTGAAAAGAAAGACTTTTTGTGTTTCGTTTATTGGGTTAAACATATTTGCAACCTCACGACATGTGCGCCGACAGATGCGCCTGGGCACGCGAATCGGGCACAATTGGTGATTTGTGCAGTTGGCAAACAGCGGTAACAAAGTGCTCAAAATAATCTGCGCATACGTCATATTATTCTACCTCACCTGACAGTGCGTAGGTAAACAGTGCAATAGTCGTTTTAACCCTTTGAAGGCAACACACTCCTATCGTGAACCTTCGTAATGCACAAAGGTTGATATTGGGGTGTTTAAAAAGCTTTATGTTTAATTGTTCATGTTTTTTTGTAAGTATTTTGTATTTCTGCTGGTATGTTTGGCGTCATAATACTGATAGCGTGACTCCGGATTTCAACTCCACGTAACGACATCTTGTGTACAATTCCTTACCTAACTATACAAAAAATGTTTGATGAACTAATATTGTATTCTAGCGTGAAGTCATTATTTCAAGTAAAATTTTAATATCGCGATCCAGGATATTTTCTACACCGAACAGCGCCTTCTAGCGTTCGATTCGTAAACGTAACATCATGACAGTTGGGTCATAATTCGAACAAAATCTCAAGTCCGCAGCAAGCTCAGCTGAATTTCACCTTCCCTTATAATAAATAAGAATAATAAACTAATATAGGACATTGTTACACAAATTGACAAGTCCCACAGTAAGGCTTGTGTTGTAGGTACCTAGACAACGATATATATATAACATATAATTATAAATACTTAAATACACAGAAAACACCCATGACTCAGAAACAAAAATTGTCTTCATCACACAAATAAATGCTCTTACCAGGATTTGAACCCGGGACCATCGGCTTCTTAGGCAGGGTCACTACCCAAGTGAAGATTTATGTTTAACGAAACCGAGAAATAGTATGTGGTAAATATTTTTTCTTAGTTTCATTCACTATAGAAAAATACATGTGAGGTCTCCTTATACCCCCCCTCCCCCAACGTGATCTATCGTGATTTTTTCGCTACCCCCCTCCCCCCTATCGAACCTCGCGTGATTTGTGCACAAGCCCTAACTGTCCAGTATTGATCCTTTGGTGTTATTATTTGCCTGCGGCTTTGAAGAGCATAGCTTGTAAAGCAATAGATCAACATTATGGTTTTTTTTTGTGCAGTTTCAAATGTAATCCCGCCATGGTAAATGAAATAGGGTATAATTGGTATCAAGGTGGATTAGGAGGATTTAAAAATAATGGACAAGTGCGAGTCGGAGTCGCCCCCCGAGGGTTGAGTAAAAAATTAATTATTTTTATTTTTTTACAAATTATAGTTTTCAGATTTTTCCCTGTGCTTGTAGTGTAAGCATAGCAGACTGGTTTATTTCCAAATATACAACTACCGACATACTTATAAGTCTAACCTACGTAACAGATACCTCCACGCGTTCCCGGGATAAAGGGTCTTGACAGACAGACGGACAACAAAGTGATCCTAGCCTAGTTTTACACGGCGAAAAATTTTCCCTTATACGGTATTTTATCGAATAATGTAGTGACAGCAAAAAATCGTATGGCAACCTTCGAATTCGTTTACACGGCGTCTGTGCGGCAAAACCGTCTAGTCAGGTCACTACGGTCGAATAATGATAAAATCCCGTATACGGTATTCGGGAAAAATTAACGCGATATTGTGTAACCGCCTAAGGGTTCCGATTTTTCTTTTGAGGTACGATAGGGACCCTAAAAAGTAACGAAACGATGGGTGATCGAGATGGAAGATGCGTCAACCCCAAATGAATGGGATACAGGTAAAGGATGGTGAATGGTCCAAGTTACAATAACCATTTTGAATGAACATAACTAAGCTTGGAACATCAATCATATATGTCTACGCAAGATGTTAAAACCTTTCCTTTCCCTTAAATGCCATGGCCTTAAATGCTTTGTCTTTCTTTGTCAAATGGTAAAGGATCTTTCACTTGCTGTTAAGTTCAGTGTGAAGGAGACAGGTTTGGTTTATTTATTTAATCTGAATGTCACAATATATTATAGTACAAATGGCGAACTTAAAGCCTTAAGGCATTCTCTACTCGTCAACCAATGGGCTAAACCAGAAAAATTAAGTAGATGCAGGGTCTGTTGTATTTAATTTAAAGTATGTTGTTTTGTAGGGCAAAGTCAATGGTTGACTATTGGAAACAATTTGTTAAATGTTAAATGGGATTTGCACGGGATTTTTTGTTGTCCATTTCTTGTGAACTTTTTATATTATTAGCCCTTTGAATTCACGTCTTTATATTTAAAAAAAGCGGCCACGTGCGAGTCGGACTCGCCCATGAAGGGTTCCGTACCATTAATGACGAATTAAAAAAAATACTTACTAGATCTCGTTCAAACCAATTTTCGGTGGAAGTTTGCATGGTAATGTATATCATATATTTTTTTAGTTTTATCATTCTGTTATTTTAGAAGTTACAGGGGGGGGGGGGGGGGGACAGACATTTTACCACTTTGGAAGTGTCACTCGCGCAAACTATTCAGTTTAGAAAAAATGATATTAGAAACCTCAATATCATTTTTGAAGACCTATCCATAGATACCCCACACGTATGGGTTTATTGAAAAAAAATTTTTTGAGTTTCAGTTCTAAGTATGGGGAACCCCCAAAATTTATTGTGTTTATTCTATTTTTGTGTGTAAATCTTAATGCGGTTCATAGAATACATCTACTTACTAAGTTTGAACAGTATAGTTCTTATAGTTTCGGAAAAAAGTGGCTGTGACATAATCGGACAGACAGACGGACATGACGAATCTATAAGGGTTCCGTTTTTTGCCATTTGGCTACGGAACCTTAAAAAACTCGTTCCTTGTTCGAGCAGATGTTTTATTCTGCATTTTTGAAGCATTATTTTGTTTTCATGTTATATTAATGCATTAAATCGCTGTTTAGCGATAAGTCCGCCTGTTGTTACATACATATTTATACCTTTACATACTTTGTACCATTTTTTTTTTGTAGTGTGCAATAAAGCATTTTAGTATTATTATTATATTAAATATTATATTATAATAGGGTAATATCAATTAATAATAAACTGAAACAACAACATATTCATTTTATCTATCTTTTAATAATATAAAAATCATAATATATTATTATTGTCCTATTTTACAATCACAATATTGTAACATTTATAAAACCATTAATGAATAAATAATCATTGTGTCATCAAAGTTATTTAATGGAGTTTAGTTGAATAAAAACGGTCATAATTCTGAACCCGTTAACTTCTCAGGATTTTCGTAAGGTTATCCTATAGATAGGTTAGCTTTGTTTTATGGCAATCCTGAAAAGTTACGCGTTTCTGAGAAAAAACAAATTATGACTAACGAAAATGCGGACAAACATTACATTATGACTTAAAACCTTATGGGAAACAATAGAGACCCGAATAAAAAATTAAAAAAATCGATAACTGCGAATGGCATTACACAAATATATTATGGACTGCTAAGTTTCGACTTTATAGGTCCATCGATCTCTAATATGAAGATCTTCATATTGGACTCCGTACGCCGCTCCGGTATGGCTATCGGTATACACCGTGTTTTTTTTTTCGTTAATTTCAACTCCAAAGTTTTTTTTTTTATCTGATAAGGTTCATACGAGCGTGTACACTTACCTCACGGCCTGTTTGCATATTGATTAGTATTTAGTACGAGTTTATACATTTGCTACTAGATGTAACTACTATCTCGGACGCGATCGTCCGATAAAAATAAATTATTGAACATCGATATGTTCGAAATGACATTGATATGTCACAGTTTTTAATTGTTTGGTTGAGTTAAATGTAATGCCTGTGTTACAACAACGGTATATGCAACATTTAATTACTTTTTATAAAAAATAAAATAAAAAATTATTTTTTTTTAAATTAACTATGCTATTTAGTTTCCTTAAGCGTACTTACCCATACCCCGAAGTTAACGGAATTCAATTAAAACATGGTGTATACATGCATAGCGCTGTCTCGCTCGTATCAATGTGATGAACACGTTATAAATGACTTCTCCGTATAGCATATAATGTTACAGGTTATATAGAATTCCAAGCGCACATGACAGTATTACATAAATAATAAATAAGAAGAAAATTAGGCCAACATATACGTTTTTTTTTTAAATATCTATTAAAAGTGGAATATCATCAACCCGTTGTTGAATGTCAAAGTCAAATTTCTATTAAGAAAAGTAGCTACTGTATGTAATTGCATGATTTCTAGTTATCTAAATTGTATTTTTTTCTTATTTAATGCATGTTAATTATAAGATGTAATATTTTGAAAAGATGTGTCCCGCCGTGTATTTTGCCGGTCCATATTAGGATACCCTCCTCCAATTAAGGGGGGATTTAAATCTTCTCGGGCAGAGGTGTAGGGTTAGAGCCGGTGTAGCTTTATTTGACGTTCATAAGCGCATTGTAATATGCCTAATGAATAATAAAGTATCTTTATCTTTTATCATTATCTTTAGTATGGTTTATGGTGGGCAACAAATAACCCGACCAAATTACATATGTTGTTTTTGGTATGTTGTCGGGAATGTTAAAACGTGTTTTAAATTTTGTCTCATTGCGTATGTTCTGTCCCTCAGGGGCGCACGCGGTATAGCACATATATACGACCCTACCATCGATGCCAGTGTTGGCCGAAATGTTAATTGCAATTGAAGATAACCATTACAAATTGAACCGTAAACGGTAACGGACGGTTACAGTTTATGGTTCAACTTGTAATGGTTGTTTGTCAATTGCAATGAACGTTTCAGCCAACACTGATCTATGAGCCAGAGGATATCGATACGTGTGTCAGTCAGACAATGACAGATATAAATCGTTTCGATAATCGATAAGTAGACTCAAACTCTATTGTAATTGAGTTCCATTTTACATAATGAAACCCAACGATATTAAAATTATTTTATTTTTACATCATAATAATATACAGGTCAATCCAAAACGGTCAGTATGGAGAAGTCAGAAACTATGAGAGATAGCCACATCTGTTCTTAGGAAACATGGCTTCGATTTTAAATTTATAATATAATAATGACATTGTGACTTAAGATTCGTATTATCAACAATAACAAAGAAAAAACTCGCAGAATTTATACCTAACATTGTTTACATGACTTCGAGCAGGTTCGATTCCCGGTTATGTATAAGAGATCTAAAAAAAAGATTGAATTTCATTATTATTAAATTTAAAATCGAAGCCATGTTTCCTAAGAGCAGATGTGGCTATCTTTCATAGTTTCTGACTTCTCCATACTGACCGTTTTGAATTGTTCACCCTGTATATGATGAATTGTATCTAGGTATCATAATGAATGAGATATCTGTCTGTATATTTCTGTTTTTATCTGGCTGTCTTTCTATCTGTGTATATATTTTTGCCATGAAGTAACTATTTCTATTTATATTTTAAGTTACGAAGATATGTATTTTTTATCCTACTGTGATTCAAGTATTTTTTGTAAAAAAATTGGTCTGAAACGTCAATGGCATGGAATGAAAAAAAAAATCAAATGTAACCCCACCCTTCCCGTTTGAAAAAGACTATAATAAATCCTTGGTAAAGTGAATCTTCTGTTCTTCATATTTAATAGTTGGTTCTACACGGCGCCGATTTGCAGTATTGGCAATGCTAACTGGAATGCATTTTGGATGTAGGTCGAACTGTTGCCAGCCTGAAACAATAAACAGTTAAATAAATAAATAAATATTGGACATTCTTACACTACTATTAGAAGTATTAGAACAACTTAAATTATTTCAGAAAATATTTTAATTTGTTTTTTTTATCCAGCGCCATTTCTCTCGCTAGCTCGGTATTATCACCTGAGTTGATCCAGTTAGAAGGTCGAACCATACTGTTCTTCCTTAGGAATGGTCAGGCGGCGCCATAAGCGTTCATAGGAATTGCATATACAGGGTGGACAAATAAGAATGATACACTTTGTTTTTAAATTTTAATTACATTAAGTGGAAATTTTATTAAATATTTTTTTCATAAATATATTATTCAGGGTTGGCAATTGTATACGGAAGACAATTTCTGCCAAATGTCTACCACTAGCAGCAAGCAATTTTATCTCAAATGTTTCTGTTGTTTAAAACACGTTGTTTGCTTGATTAATTTTGAAAAAAAGTGACAGTGATTGGCACCCAAATTCCCCAAATTTTGCAGCTCTTGACTTATTTCCGTGGGGCTATCTAAAATTACGTGTCTATGCTAACAAGCTGATGAAATTTAAACAGTTAAAACCGACTATTCGACACAAATGTACTAAGATAATGCCAAAAATGTGCGAATAGATGCTGAACATTGGGATGATAAGGGCTTACATTTGCCTGCTGTTTGAGGTGGACATATGTCAGACATTATGTTTCGCATGAATTTGCCAACCCTGAAGAATATATTTTTAAAACAATACTTAATAATTTTTGAACTTAATACAGTTAAAATTTAAAAACAAAATGTATACTTCTTATTTGGCCACCCTGTACTTGGAAAATTTTGACCAATGCCGCCGTGACCTCGGTGGCCGAGTGGCTCAGGCACCTGCCGCGATAGCAGAGGACGCTAGTTCGATTCCAGCCTGGGGCAGTATATGACAATTATTTCAGTTTATTCTTACACTAATTGACTAAGCCCCACAGTAAGCTTAAGAAGGCTTGTGTTGTGGGTACTTAGACAACAATAAATATAATATATAAATACTTAAATACATAGAAAACACCCGTGACCCAGGAACAAATATTCGTGCTTATCACACGATTAATGCAACGTGGTTCAATTTTGGAATCTTTCGCTTGCTCGGGTATCAATATCACGAGCGGTTAAACAACAACTTTGCCCCCTTGTAAAACAAATAACTATTGACAGCGTCCGCCATATCACCTATAGTTGTTCTTGGCGCCGTGGGCACGACTAGTAACGACGCCTTTAGGTGTTTATGGCGTTCAAAAGGTTAAAGTAACAACTTACCTCCAAAAATATATTAGTGATGTACGTATTGATTTGTTCTTTGTTCTCAGAGTCCAAGGAGTTCAGCTTCTCGGTGAAGAGCGTCGCTAGTTCACTTATATGCTTGGTTAGAACCACCGTCATTCTGAAAATAAATAAGTTTTTGCTAAAAATGATAATGTCGCTGTGTTGGCTGTGTGTAAGACAACCGGTTATGAGCAAAGTACGGTCAACCAATTTGATTCCTAGGCCACTATAGAACCATGTCATAATGACTTCTACGACAGTGCTTATTGAGTGATGCGTGTCAGGTATAGAGTAGTTAAAGCGACAAGGTTCTATAGTGGCGTAGGATTCAAATTGGTTGACTGTACGTGACGGGGAAATTGTTAAGCTTCACAGGACCTCATCTTAATACTATTTGACTGCTGTCATATAACTAATGGTGTCCTATCCATCAGGTTAGCACCAGGTACATGAGTTATTTGGAAGTTTATTCAGCGAACGAAAAAAACATGGAAGACTAACGTCAAACAAAATATCAGCGTAAAAGTGGCCCCACTATTAAAACACGCAATACTCATAACGAACCAATTGCAACTCGTCAAAGTTTAGGTCTTGTTTTCTTCGATGAAACTTCGTTTGACCATGATTTGTCAATTTAAACCACCCAAACTACGATTGGTGTATTATAAAATAAGGCGCTGTGATTGGCTATAGCGTTGACACTTGAAAATACATGACAATGGAAACCAACTCTAAGTAGACGGTTTCATGCGATATAGAACGTTTTAAATGGAATATTTCTGCATATAGCCTCCGAACCAATTAATACATTATATCGTTCATCTTATAGGGCACCTGTGTTGTTTAGTTAGGCGGCACAGAAATAAGTCAGAGAGAAATTAATGTAAATTTGATACGTCAAAATCGAAGAAAAAACAGCTGGCATTTGGGATATTTAAATTTTGCTCTGATCAAGATGAAAACCGATATCTGAGGATCCGAGAGAACCTTTCTAACGAATTTTAGGACAAACATGAAAAAAACGCATTCATTCATTTTTGACCTCAGATTAATTATAAAGGTCCTCTAGGATCCTCAGATATCGATTTTCATCTTGATCAGAGCAAACATGCAGAAATTCGTATTGAACACGTCGTCGTAGGAAGAATTTGTATGGGAAATATCATTATTGTTATTACTATTTTCCTTGCATTCTTTCCATATTTTTTCACCATTCAAACCATCCCTGGACCTAGAAATATTCCAATACCAAAACTAGCCAAATCGGTCCAGCCGTCCGCGAATTTACTTAGTAAAAATGTACACATAAAAAAGCGCCACCTACAACGACGATTCGTGTTTACTATCACGAATTTAAATGATCAAAACAACAACCTGAACAAATTTAAAATGAAAGTTTCTTAATATCAACAATTGTTGAAATGCATAACATCATCCCCATATAAAACCTGTTTTAATCAAGAGAAATCAAAATAATATGATCCTAGCTAAACTATACGTGAAAGGTAATCCCATATTTTTTCCAGTGTTTGTTGGAACGACTAGCACATTATTTATCCGCACAATAAGGCATATTTCTTTTGTTAAAGATATAATTTGAATACTTCTTACTATGATTGTGACAACGGGCCGCCATTTGTGAACTAAACAGATCCGCGGCACAAAGTTGACGCCCCGCCCGCTTCGGCACAATATGTGTGGGGTCATTTTGCAGAGCTAGTTCGTCATCTATGTTTATTATCAATCGCTGAGTTTATTAGAATGCGGTTATCAAAACATCACTTACTGTGTTAATGCATCTGCCTCGTCTGCAGTGGATCTCCGCGTCTTGACCAGCAACATTTCAGCCGCCTTATGGTACACCTGTGACGAAACAGTTCATTTGAATAAACGTTAACACCCAACATTTTTAACGAGATAGAGAGTCAAATAGAAACCCAATACGGTTCACACAGATTGACCGCCTCGCAGGGAAATCCCGTGAAACTTCCGAGGCATATGCATGTGTGGCCTCTATGTCTCGGGCTAGACCTGTGTACACCTTGAAGGATTTAACAACTGGAGAAGCCTTTAAGAGCTTACCCCTCTGTCGAAAAGCTCGGCCAATGGTCATATGTATTGTATGGACTGACGTTTATCTGACATGGCTACTACTACTACTAATGTACTAATGTACGTTACGTAGAAATAGCTATACATTTGACGTACCCCTCCCCCGCAAAAATCGGAAGACTGTTTTGTACAGAAAATAACAGTCAAAGCGTTTTTAAATCCTCCAAGGTGTACACAGACCGAGCTGCTTCGCGCGGCAATTTTTACGCGATGCGACTTTTCCTTTGTGGACCTCGCCTCTTTAAGCCCAAAAATTACACACAATCGCATATTGCGTGTAGTTTTATTACACGCGAAATGAAATGAGACGTAGGTGTTAGTACTATGAAACGGTTTTGGAAGAAATTTTTAAATTAGCCTTAATTAATAGTTTTTTTTTTGTGAAAGTTAAACGGCGCGTCAGTAAGTACGTTTTGAATAAAAACAAAGAAGTGATGATGCATTGCGTGTTGAATTATTTTGTAAGGGAAAATAAAAGTCATTAATTGTAACTTTATTCATTAGTTCTATACTAAACTACCAGTGAAATAAAAACGTGCCCCTTAGTCTGACATCAAAAACAAATGACGCTGACCGCTGTACTGCGCCATATGTTTTGCTGTCACTGAATTGTCAAATTTTGACAATCAGGGTTACCGCAAATTGTATGGGTTTGTACAGCGCCATTTCGTTTACCTGTCAATTCGAAGCGCGAAATTATGATAGATTTTACACATCCTTACTAAATATATCTTTGCTATGCTAATACCGACCGCCATACATTGGTTATAACTAATCGTCAAAAAACAATAAAAAAGTGTACAGGTTTTTGACGGGTCTGCAACGTGCATGTAACACATCTGGAGTTGCAGGCGTCCATATGCTGCGGTGACTGCTTACCATCAGGCGGGTCGTATACTTGTTTGCCACCGTCGTGGTATTAAAAAAACAGTCCTAAAATGGATTACCTCAACGGCGGCAGCGGTGGCGGCCGCCAGCCCGCTGACGCAGCGCTTGTACACCGCCTTCTCTGTTGTAGCTTCGTCCGATGACAGCCAGTCGAGGACTTCTGTGTATTGTCTGGAAGTAAAAGTATACACATGTAACAATATGGCGAGTTTCAGACTATATTTAACTATACCAAATGGGAGTACTAATAAAATTAATCGGTTCGCTGCCCTTTACATTTTATACACATTTCCTATAGTTGAAACTCATTTTTTTTTCGAATATACATATCTTGTTTTCATATAAAAAGCGTTGGTGGCCTAGCGGTAGGAGCATGTGACTTTCAATCCAAAAGCCGGGTTCGAACCCCCACTCGTACGAACAAGTATTTCGGAACTTATGTACGAAAATCATTTGATATTTGCCAGTCCCTTTTCGGTGAAGGAAATCATCGTGAGGAAACCGGACTAATCCCAATAACGCCTAGTTTACCCTTTAAACGTGGGAAGGTCAGATAGCAGTCGCATTCATAATAATTTCTCAGGCTCCCATGAGCCGAGGCAAAAATCCGGGATAACGCAAAGAACGAAATACGTAACGTAACGACATCAATAATTTTGCAAATACCCATCGTACGTGCCGGCCAGTGTAGACGTGCCTAGGCGGCGCGTGCGTTTTCCTCGCCCGAGCGCGCCGCCTCGGCCGAGGCAAGTCTACACAGGCCGGTTTGTACGTGAGGAAATTGCCTCACGCGTATGCTCGCTCTGTGTGGACCCGGCTAATAAAGGTTTTCCAAAAAATATTCTACTATAGTCTTCTCTAATTGTAATGGGTTTGGGGCAAAAAGCCCCGGGTTTTGTCCTTCAAATCGGTTATTTTTTACGAAAGTGGTTCCACAGAAACTGTAGGTACAAAAGAACACCAAAGTACAGCAATTGTACTTACTTCACCAAGGGCTGGAACTGCAGTTTCAAGCCTATATCTCTTGTAGCTGTTTGAAGCCTCTCATGGAACGCGTCTACCTTCGAAGCACCTTCGTCAGATTCTTCATCTTCCTCTTCTTCTTCAGGCATTTCACAAAGTTCTGAAGAAATCATTTTAAGAGATAAATCAAATGTATTCACATATGTATACCAAATTGTGAAGAAACATCTCATTTACTACTCTATAATTTTTTTAACAGCCAGCAATTTCACAATTTTTTAATAGATATTCATTGTTTTTTTTTCGTCGATTACGAACTGGAAAAAATCATCTATCGACAAAGAAGAAATGGATAACTTCAGTTGAAATAAAATCGGCCAAGAGCATGTCGGGCCATGCTCCGTGTAGGGTTTTGTAGTTACCATTCTGTCAAAATAGACCAAAGCATAAGGGAGTACCTTTGCAGCGCTTTGTACGTCTTTTTACTAAGAAGAGAACATTTTTTGCATTACCCCATCATGTTCGCTATAGTTTTCATTAAAAGTGTATATAAATTATTTTTTTCATATTTTGGGACCCATGGTTCAAAAGTTAGTGGGGGGGGGGGGGACATATTTTATTTCTTTCGGAGCGATTATTTCCGAAAATACTAACTTGATCAAAAAATAATTTTCGGAAACCGGTATTCGTTTTGAAATCTGTCCAAGGATATCCCACACTATTGGTTCAACGCAAAAAAAAAGTATGGGAGGTACCCTAAATTTTTTTTTTCTTTTTTTTTACCGTTCTACCGCAAATACCACAATGCATGATTTATGTATCCATGCCAAATTGCAGCTTTCTAGCAATAACGATCACGGAGCAAAGCCTCGGACAGACAAACATGGCGCAACGAAACCTAAGGATACATTCTATGGCGTGTGTGACTTCTGTGTGTTAACGTTTGTGCAAACGTTTGTGAGCGGCCTCATGGCACAATGCACAGAGCATTTAGCTGCTTACTCCGTTGAACTCTAAGGTTGTGAAGGATCCCTAATAATATTATAATTGCGAAAGTCAGTCTGTCTGTTTGTTACCACTTCACTTGGCACTTGACGGTTAAACGAAGTACCTATTAAGATGAAATTTGGCAGAGAGATGAGTCCCGGGGATAGGGATACACAAATCGTCGATGTAGCTCGGAAAGCGGCCAAGCTAAAATGGGATTGGAATGGTCACGTCTGCCGAATGCCGAATGAGTTGTGGAGCAAAGTCACTACAGAGTCCGAGGCCGAGGTCACCGGAGCCCGACAACTCGGATCGGGGGTCTGGCAGACCTCTCCGGCGATGGCGGGACGAACTGGACTCCTTGAACACACACACACACACACACACACACACACACACACACACACAGACACAGCACTGGACACAAACCAGTGGAGAGATTGGGAGGAGGCCTTTGCCCAGCAGTGGGACACGACAGGCTCCGAATAATATGATAGTTTTGGTTGTCAGAATCGTAATTTTGAATAGTTTTTGCGATGTAGAAATCATCATTCTATGTAGACAAAGACGTTAGCAAAGGTTAGATCTAAAATTAAAGCATATATTGAGATATAATAGATCGACCTAATTAGAATTACCCTTTTGACATGTCAAATTTGTAATTTTATCTATAAAAGAATATGAATATGATATACCAGCGACTTGCTGTAGTGTCTCCTTAATATCTTGTCTCTTGTCAGGGTCTGCGCTGCGTATTCGCTCGTCTATCCTCATGCTCACTTGCCGGGATAACATCTCCAAGGCTTCCAGGTGAACTAGACCTGGAAAACAGAACAAACTCATATTTAATATTCATAAAGCATTTTAGCTTCCGACTTTCTAATTTTGACTGTCTAATATGTGTCGGGTGACTTTCAACAGCATTGCAGATGAGACAGATATTTATTGTCGTGGTTATGGAAGGTAGAGGCATGGAACAGAAACTCCTTGAAACCAGATCCAGAAACTCCTCAGAATTGTTGCAAAAGTGTCCAGCTGTCGGCTATAAATAATAGTTCCAAATTTCTCCAGAGTAGCGCTAGAGTGGCTAAGAACCTAGGCGTTATTGACGGAGTGAAGTGCGCTGTCTATGATTAGATTTTTTTCTCAAGTATTCTAGGTATTGTAGCGCCACCTATTTGGACGACACGTGAAGCAGTGGTTTTCAACTTATCGGCGATAACAGGCCATTTTTTTTGTCGTAGGGACCACGAACTGTTTGGAACTCAATATGATATTGTATAATATGTGTACCTTAATAGCTGTTATTTATAAGTATTTTTATTTGATATTGCCTATTGATGACTGATTATTTATTATTATCTGTCACACAAGTCGCGCAGTATGCCGTTCCGCTCACCTCACTGGCTCCACAGAAAACCAGCGCCGTTGACAACGCTTAGTCGTGCCAACTGCAATGCTGAGTGGAGACCATTTCAGCGTCACATCCTTATCTGTTCTGTACTATTCAACTTCCACTGTTTCTTTTTTAATTCTTGTTGTTGTTAATGTATTATCTTCTTTGTAATAATTGATGTGTCTGAATAAATATTATTCTATTCTATTCTATTTTAATATCTCTATACTCAATTAGACACGACAGATTTTAAAAGTCCTACAAAGTTTCCTGAAATCGATCTTGTTTTAGAGATGTCAGTTTTTGTTTGTAACATAGTGAAACACGCCTTTTTAGCTGTGTCGCTGCCAGTATGTGACTTGGTTTAGACATTACTCACAGACATTAAAGTTTTAAACTCGCAATTTTTGTCCGTACCTAAAAAAACTTTACTTATTCGATGTAATGTTTTTTTCACCAAGGTGTAAAAATAAATAACGTGTCGTTTGCAGAAAACGCAAAAAAAAAAATGTTTTTTGACAAAAAAATTTTTTTTTTGCAACTTTGGCCGTATCTCGTATTTTTTTTGCTCTTTATGACCTCAGGAATGCGTGGTAAAATCTGTCATTAGAATACTTTGTACTGTTTTACGCTTTTTAGTTTTACTTTGTCTATGATACGATAGTGTAAGTAACAGCAATACACGTACGTTGTGTATTTGCAAGTGTCATAGATTACGGCCTCTGCTTGCCAGTTCGGCTGTATGATTATTTGTCACCATCATTGTTTAAGAAACTGACCTGCGGTCTCTTTAGATTTTTAGAAGCCATATATTTGGGTTAAAAGCTAATGCAGACCAACCTTCATAATCGTCGAACAGATTCTCATAATGCACCTCCTTCGCCTCTCTCTTTTGCTCCCTCGCCCTGTCCTCCTCATCAGCCCTCGCTTTAGCCTCCCTCAGAACTTGAGACAGGACCGGCTTGTCGCCAGGGTCCAGGCCAAGCATGGCCCGTTTCTTAGCTAACCCGGGGTCACCATCTTGAAGAACTTCCATGGTCTTTTTGCCTATGGTTTCTAGGGTGTCTAGACCGCCAGATATTACTTTTGTACCTGAAATGTAAATGTTATTACATGTACAGATTGCATACATAAAATCTGCCATTTGTACTTTGATATTTTCTTCACTTCTTGTAACTGTAAAATAGGTAAATTATTTATTTAAGCACAATCAAAAGTTTTCATTTATAATGCAGTTTTGGACTCTACTTGAGACAGTCAGTCACTCTACTCTTAGAATACTCAACAAAACTATTTTAACGAGCCCGAATAAGGAGTATTACTACAATGTTCTGCTGCCAGAGCGCAGCACTAGCACATATTGTAAACATTAGAGTAACTTATACATGCTAAGCCTTAACAGTTTTTTGAGACGTTTTCATTATGACATTGATGCGTCAAGGCGGCTTGTTTACAGAGGCTTGTCGCGAAACGCGAAAATCGAAATTTCGTTATCTGCCTCTTTATCGCTCGAACATGTGAGAGTGATGCGAAATTTAGATTTTCGTGTTTCGCGGTAGGCCCTCAGTATGTGCTAGTGGCGCCCCCAGCGTAGAGTGTTGCGTAATATCCCCTAATAATTATCAATTCTTTTATCAAGGTATTTTTATTACAAAAATGCAATTATTCCTTAACTTGTATTTAATAACAATAATGTATAAAAGTTATATTTTAATTGGAGTATTTTCTTAAAAATCAAAGTTAATGTATTATAAGCTTTACTAACTATCATTCAATACAATTAAAGCGGGTGAATAATGTTTATCTGATAGAGAACAATGTTGCTATGCCCTAACCTAACGGGTGCATGTGTTACCTAAAATACAAATAAGACCTACTGTAAACACATGTATGCATAAATTATATGAATATGAATATTCAATGCGCAATTGCGCAATATTTATGACCACATTAAGTCTTCATCATCAGACATGTTTAATGATCATATAACATTGCATTATCGCCAGTTAGTTGGCAAGCAATTTCAGCGCTAAATCAGACGCTGAGGAAGTGATTCAAAACTAGTTTGCAATATATCCTAAAACATAACAGTGTTACTTAAATAAAAGCTTGTAAAAACATACCAGTTGTCTCCACAAACTTAGTAACTCCTGACAAAAGACTGCCCAGCTGGAAAGCATCCCCAGCATCCTTTGCTCTCTTATTTCCTTCTCCTCCCTCCTTCAGTCTTTCCTCAGGCCCATCTGTCCTGGCTTCACTCTCTCTGGCCTTTCTGGCTAGTTCCTCTGGATCCGGTGCGCCTATGCCAGTTTCAAGGACTGTTGAGATGCCCTGGAATGTAAGATGTTTTTTTTCAATATGCATGTGTATAATAATAACAACTGATTTGAAAATTCCAACAGCTTGCAGCCAGTTTGCAAGTATTTATTCCTTCTTCTCTTCCTCGGTGAGTATGCGCCCACTGTTGGACATACGCCTCTCTAAATCTCCCCCAAGCACCCCGATTTGCTACTTATCTCCTCCAGAGTGGGCCCGCAATCTTTTTTATATCATCCTTTCATCTAGTTGGAGGCGTGTGGTTTTGTTAAACGAGGCCTCCACGGACACGCTTGCTCCACCTCCCATTATCTCTGCGACATACATACCTGACCCAGGCCCATTTCAGAGTAGCAATCCACTAGTAGTATTTATTTACGTTTTGCTAACTGCACTCACGAGTGCAATGCAGTGTTTTTCAACCTGGGCCGAGAACCCTTGGGTGTTTGTGAAGTCGCTATAAGAAGGTAGTAAGACTCTTGGAGGTTTGGTTTTTTTCATAAATTGTTAGACAGTGTTTGTGAAAAATTTAAACAATAAATAAAAAACGGCCAAGAGCATGTCGGGCCATGCTCAGAGTAGGGTTCCGTAGTTACTCCTCCGTCACAATAAGCTAAACTGGAGCTTAATGTATAGTAGATTGAACAACCAAGGGATGAACTGTGGACGTACGTCTTTTTACTATGAAGTGGAAACTTTTTGCGATAACTCAAAAACAGCTAAACTGATCATATCCGCTATAGTTTTCGTTTAATGTCTTTTTTAAGCTCTACTTTCAAGATTTTTTTCCATATTTTTTGGACCTATGGTTCAATATTTTTTTCTTTCGGAGCGTTTATCTCCGAACTTCACTTTATCAAAAAATGTTTGTTGAAGACCCCTATTAGTTTTGAGAGACCTTTCCAACGATATCCCACACAGTAGGGTTGAAGCAAAAACAAAAATTCACCCACACATTACGTGTACGGGAGGTACCCTAAAAAAATTAAATTTTTAGATTTTATTGTACGATTTTCTCGGCTTTATTGATTTATATATCCATGCCAAATTTCAGCTTTCTAGCACTAACGACTACGGAGCAAAGCCTCGGACAGACAGACGGACATGGCGAAACTATAAGGGTTCCTAGTTGACTACGGAACCCTAAAAAAGGGGTACCTGAGAAACCTGGTTGGTGATGGTAGAAATGCCAGCAGTAGCTGTGCTCAGCAAAGAATCCACACCCCACCCCCAGCCCCAACTGCTCTTATTGGCAGATTCTGCCAAACGGTCAGTCACTGCCTTTATGTCGGCTTCTGGTTGTGTTTGTGGAGCTGGTGCTTGCTGAGGTTTTGGCTGCTGTAGTTGAGGTTCCTGGAATGGAATGTTAATTGGGGTGTTGTCATGTTCCTGGAAACAGTGTGGTCCTTATTTCGTCAAAGTTATATTTTCCTACCCTAAAAATTTATTTAAAAATTCTAAAAAGAATATATAGATTGTTTTTTTAGTCGTAGATTTTACATTGAAAGGGTGCCCCATAGAAAAATATAACTGGCAAATCAGGATCAACCTAGTAATTGTGTGGATTTCATTAAACCATTTTTTCCTCCTTCTCTCTGTTCCCTAGCCTGGTTGCATAGGAGAAGACATCATGCATATGCTTCCAGGCAGATGCGATGCATCACAAATGGTCTCAAATATCTAAAGTAGTTGATATGAGTATGTTGGGATCATATATGCATCTGATGACGACTTCAATGATTATTACACAAATACACCACAATTTCATAATTACCACAGAATAGAGAATAGTTTTATATACAGAATTCTCACTGTTTTTTATATTAATTACTGCTCAGAGCAGCCAAGACCAGAGTGCCCCTAAAATTTAGTGACATACCAGAGTCTTGGTATCACAATATTTTCACACTTACATTTTCATTAGTCTCATCATTCCCCCAGTCATCAAAATCGTCCCAGCCAGTGTCTTGTGATTTGCCATTATCCTTCTTGGTATCCACTTTAGTTGAAGTTGCAGTGCTAGTTTTAGGATCATTTTTAGGTTCAGGCTCAGGATCTACGTCATCCCAGCCATCTCCCCATCCATCTGTTTCTTTTTCCTGAAAATCATATAAGATTGCTATATAATATGGTCTTAATCTCTTCTACTTTTCATAGTTCATTACTTAAACAAAATAAAAGATTTCGTTTTCGTTTCGTTTCGTTTTAGAAATATTCAGCAAACTTCATTTTCGGCCAATCTCTAATAGACATCAATAGAGATGGGCCAGGTCAGGATTAGTTGCAGGCAGGTTTGGAGGAAGTATTTTGATGAGAACACACTTACTAAAGGGATTTGGTACCGCACAGTTCAATGTCACCCTCCTTGAGTCCCATGTCAAACAACTAAGCAGGTTCCGGGTTTGTAGAGTTTGATGAATCTGTTTGATGGAATGTCAAACAAATTCATTAAACTCTACAAACATAGCTATTTGTAACATCATCCTAGCCTCATCTGATAGTAGTGAGCTGTGCAATCTATATTTAAAAAGAATGTAGGTAATAATGTCGACCTCATTACAGGGGTGACATTGTCAATGTATGAAGAAACCCCTCTTCTCCTTCTCAATAAAGAAAAAAAATAAGAACCTTAATTACAATCCGAGCTAGATAGATAAACCACTCTCTAGAAGCAATCAGGTTTTGTAAAATGCAAAGGACTCATGAACAAATTTTCAACACTCATCTAATGATCTCTAGAGAAATCTAGTTTTATACTATGTCGGAGGCCCGTCTGATACCGTAGCCTATGGACAGCTGCAACACCAGAGGAGTTATATGCGAGTTGCCGACCCTAACATCCCCCAACCCTCATTGAGCTCTGACAACCTTACTGGCAGGAACACAACACTATGAGTAGGGTCTATGAAAACCTACCTAGTATGTATCATAGTATGTATGCTGTATATGTTTAATATGTATGCAGAATTGTATGTTGACCCAACAAGACAAACATATCGACAAATATTTGCTGAATAATCAGCATTGAGGAATTTCACCTAAGCCTAATGTATAAAGCTCTGTTTTGGTATTCTAATCTATGCAAATATATACGAGTACAACAATTAACGTAGCAAAAGAAAATATCATGAGTCCTTTGTACGAAATATACATGCTTTGTACTGTATGCCTGTTTTGACAAACTCTGGAAACAAGTTTACTCACTTCTTTAGTTTCTACATGTTTTTTCCCAAGCGTGGCAGCTGGTTTCTTCGGTTCTTGGTCAGATTCTACATTATTGTCACTGTAATTCGACGATGAGAGTCGTTTCTTCCTCTCTTTCTTTTCCACGCTACCATGACCCTCGTCTGCACTTTCGAAATCATCACTATCACTCGACGGCATGGTTAAATTTATGCACTTTTTGATTGATATAAGTTTAACTTAACGCCGAGAATTTAGTGAAATTGGACTACGTGTTGACAAAAAATTGTCAAATTGACAGAAATGAGACATACGTCAAAGTTTTATATTACATTTTAGTGCATATTACGTATTCAAAAACGAACCATTACTTATTGTGATAAGATTGCTTATTGAATTCGTCAAAGCAAAGTGCTAAATGGCGTAATTTACGTCACTACGTTTTTGCTAACAGAACGCTCCGTTCTAAGCAAAATTATCTTAAAAACTAAGTTACTTGTCGTATTGTATCTCAGAATAAATACAATAAAGTAGGGATCAAGTATGGATTTACTAATAGGTCGAAATTGAATAAACATATCAAGATTCCTTCGTTACGTATTTTGTATACTGCATATTCTTTAACTCAACTATATAAAAAAATTGCAAATAAATATTATAAACTGGCATTGTAGAACACTTCCTGGTCGCAATAAAAAAAAACTTATTATTTTAAAATTTTGACGGGAGTATCCGTTTCAACGTGTAGTGATTTTTTATGGTCAATGATTGAATGAATAAAGAATTGAAATGAAGACAATATAACTCAAGGTTGAGCGCTTTTATGTACTTACATGTGATATAATATGGAAGTACGTGTTTGGCAAAATTGGTAAGTGAATAGGGTTGTTTCCAATTTTTTTAAACGCTTGTATTACGTTCTATATTAACTAAAAGTTGCCCTAAAATTTAACTTCTATACTAAAAACGGCTTTAAATATGTTAAATTAACAAAATATATTTTGACAGATGCTTTCGCGCCCAAAACGCTCTTTGAAAATTGTGTGACGTCACAGTTTACGGTTTGACACATAACTACATACATACGTAGAAGATGCGAACTGTCAACTGACATTTGTCATTTGTTGTTTATCGCCTAACTGTCAACAGTGTCAATCCGAGAGTTGTGACGACATCAGAATCTTCAATGACGTTTCGAGTTTGGTCACGTGACGTGTGCCAAAAGATATTTTAAATTCAATATTTACAAAAATATGGTCATTAAAGGTCCCCTAAAAGTAGTTTAACATGTTCTTATAATCCAATAGAATTTATTGGGATACAATTCTGCCCTAAGTTTTGTAGATGGAAACAACCCTATTGCATTCGTGTTTTAAGGTAAGTAAAAGTTGAAACCCGGCGACGTGAGGCGATCGCAGACGTCGCCGCGTCACCATGAAATACCATAAAATTTGAACCCAACGACACGAAGTCGGGCTCGGCGACGGCAAATCAATAGTACCGCTGACGGAGCGAAGTACGCGGTATGCAGTCGGGTTCGAATCGAAACACAGCGACATGACGCGGCACAGCGACACAAAATCGGGCTCGGCGACGCGTCGCCGGGCTCCAATACAAGTAATTAAAGAATTATAATCATTACATTATATATGTACCTAATGATGTGATTCAGGCTGATCAGGGTTGTTGGAAGAGGCATCTGCGCCCATTCGGCCCCCATAATTCATCCCATAACTCCGCCCATTTCGGCACTTATGTTTTTTTGCCTGAAACCTTGTCGCGTGATAGATGCGTATCGAAGCTATGTCGCTTAACTCGTTTTGTCACATACTTATCAAAGTGTCCGTGTAGGTATTTCATATTGTGGTTTATGACAAATAAATGGTGTTTTTAATGATGAAGGAAGGAAGGAAGTGGCTGACTGGTCTATGTGTAGACATTTAATTAATTATATTGTCTCTATTTTTACGATATGTATGCCATACGATTAAATAAATAAATGATGAATGGTGAAATTAATGACGTAGACAATACAATAAAAGCGAAGCGACAAGTGATTTCGTCACGCGATCTTCGTCTTACACATTCAACTGAATGACAGTGATATGCGAAATCTCCGAAACGATTAATCTCATATTGCATGCTACAACGAGCTGAATTTAAAGACTTTGTCCTGGGTGCTAGGTTGGTGCCTAATATACCTACTCCTCCCTCTGGCCGTTGCTTGACTGCTGCTGCCGTGTTGCCCTAATCCCATAACCATTGACATGGGCCATACGGGCACTAAGAATGGCGCTAGTTCAGTGGTGTCACTCATGAATTCGAGCCAATTGTGCAGTCTAACGTAACTAGTTGCGACCACTCGCGCGCGTGATGTGAACTCATCAACCAATCGCGATGCGGCGTTAGACTGCACGATTGGCTCGAATTCGTGTACGTGACACCACTGTACTGGCCCCATTCTTATTGTCCGTAAGGCTCGTCCTTAGATATATATGTCAATACCCGAAACACACAAGTGTCTTTTGAGCGTCGGCATCTAGTCAGCGCTATGGAAAATGGCGTCGCTGCGCAGTTGCGCCAACGTTGCGTCGATTAGCTACCATAGAATTGCCTAGACGCCGACGCTCAGGATACGCTAGAGTGTGGGGTGGCTCTTACGTCAAGCTCGGGGTGGCGTCTTTAGGTAGATAGATATACAATGTAGCAACTGTTAACTAAACTGTCAACTTGAACAAGATTGAAAAACTAGAGACACCATTCTTTACTGTGATAATAACAGGTGTCATCAAGAAATCAGGTTGATTTAGATCATACAGTTGATGATGATTTTATTATGAGATTATGACTCGGGCCATTATGTCATCTCGTATCATCCTGGTGTCATCAGAAAGATGATACAGTTGATGACAATTCATCGGAACTAGTCGCGCGTTGCGAAGAATTGTCAAAAGTTACCTATTGACATGTTGACCTACACTTTTCGTCAGTATTTCCATATAGGCGAGCCCCGGCATTCCGTAGAGGGCGTAGAGGCGTAGAGTAGAGACGCGTTGACAAAGTTTTCGGCAATGTTTGGATAGGTTCATTGTGCGCGTTTCTGTCCAGGCTCTAGTTTTCTCATATTTCAAATTTTTCTCATTATCACTATTAGGGCTGTAGACTTCATCAGGAAGGTGCTCCTCCCCGCAGAACGTTAGCTCTACATAGTGGAATTAGTCAAGTGCAATATTAGTTAGCATTGCTCAGTTTTCTTCCACTTGACGGAGTAGCGAATAATTTATTTCATTTTTAATTCGCAACTTGCGAAATATAATTTTTATGTATACTTAGTTCGTGTCATTTTATTGAAAAGCACTATTAAGTCACGGCAAATAATTATATAACAATTACACAAATTATATACGATCACTTACATTCTTTTTGTTTCATAAGTAATAGATACTGATTTAAAAAAAGCGTATTTCAATAAAAAGACTGGAGATTGTTAACCTTTTTTCTAATGCTAAAAAACGAACTATAGATAGATCTATTGTTACACATAAGGATTGCAATACCTATGTTAACTTTAACATGACATGACCTAAAAATTGTTTCAGGCGAAGGTTGGCTTTCGGCCGTACATACATACATACATACTTACATATAATCACGCCTATTTCCCGAAGGGGTAGGCAGAGACCACGGATTTCCACTTGCTACGATCCTGACATACCTCTTTCGCTTCCTTCACTTTCATGACATTCCTCATACACGCTCGTCGGTTTAGGGTGCTCTTGACCTGGCCTTTCTTCAGGATTTCCCCGATTTGATCAGAGAAAGTCCGCCGAGGTCTACCCCTTCCAGCTCCCTCTTCTTCTACTTCGGCCGTAACTAGAGCAAAACCAAACCTTTAGTTTCTTTTTCGGTAAAAATCCGGTTCCGGTCGGAGGTCGGACCCTACTGTATCTTGCATATACGAGCGAATCGAAAATCGATATTGGCCATAGGCCCTCCTGGCCTCCACTCATACAGGAGAAAGCTTGGGCTACAGTCCCCACGCTGGCCCAATGCGGGTTGGGGACTTCACATACACCTTTGAATTTCTTTGCGGATGTATGCAGGTTTCCACCGAAAAGCTAGTAGTATATAAAGGTTGTCTGGAAGAGATCGCTTTTTAGCGATAAGACCGCCTGTTGTTTACCTCTTCTTTATGTGTTGTATTATTTGTACTATTTCTGTATGCACACCTCATGCAATAAAGTATATTTGTATTGTATTGTATTGTATATATCAAACGATATTCCGTACATAAGTTCCAAAAAACCCCCTAATTAAAATCGGACGTTAAATCGACTTCATCTCCACCGCTTTAAAATAAAATAATTATTTATTGAAATATATTATTTTATTATAGAACTATTAATAAAAAAATAATAAGAATATATAATATTTTTTTTGTAGCTACACCGCAATCACAATAATAAGAAACATAAATTACTCTTGGTTGCTTAGAATGCTAAGAATATTGGCGTCAATGGATAAATAAATAGGTATTTATCATGATTCATGAATAATTCACAAATACCTATGCATGTTACATAGAAGTAGCGTGGAAACACCGTCTGTGCTTCCGTGGCCTAATCGGTACCTAGTGACTGCCTACGAAGCTGGAGATCCGAAGGTCCTCTTTTACTCCAATTAAGGCGTAATTAGAGTGACAGAGAAAGATGCCCGTAATTTGTGAATTTTGATGTTCGCGGTAGGCCCTATGGGATCTGGGATCGTATTCATTGAATCTTAGTAAGGGCATTTATTTGTGTGACGCTCGCGGTTAAAAGTTCCAAGTAGATAATTTAGGTATGTACATACTAGATAAGTTTTGCAATAGACAAATATGAAACGAGGTGGCCTATCACATATACTTTTTAAAACTATATTACCATAGACAATGATTGGCCGGAAAATATTTACTTTCTTTTTAAATTTAATTATTAAAAAATCTTAACTTTGTATGCAATGAAAATGTAATAAAATATGCGTAAATCGCCCTTAGCCCACGCCGACGTTTTCAAAGTTCAAATCTATTTTTTTATAAGTAAATTTAAAAATAAAGTAAATATTTTCCGACCAAACATTGTCTATGGAAATATAGTTTTTTAAAATATATGTGATAGGCCACCTCATTGTTTCATATTTGTATATTGCAAAACTTATCTAGTGACCTACGTATGTAAGTAATACGAATTTAACTATCTTATCACATTCTATACGATCACATACAATTATATTACCATCTACTACCCACAAAACAAATCTACTATACCTAGATCAATCTGATGTAAGATTGGCCCAAATAATATTTATTGTATATTTATCTGCATCATAGGCAATGACCATCTAATGAACTTTGCAAAATTAAATAAATATTAAGGGTCCCCAGCAAGCTCGGTTCTCCATACAAACGTAGTTACGCTCTCATATTAAAACGACGCGCTAGATTGCTCTGAAACTTTGTACTTACAATAGGATAAGGTATAGGTAGGCTGTAATTAGTTTATGTAGCGTCAGATATCATAGTTACAACAATACAGCGAATTTAAGATTTTCATATTAAACTTATTTTTGCTCTATTTGTTTTATAAGGTGGAGCAATACAAACTAATTTCAGCCCTAGATATACCTCATGTCATTTTATGTGCAAAGTTTCATTACAATCCAACGCGTAGTTTTAAAATGAGAACGAAACTCCGTTTGTATGGGAAGATGAAATTCGGCCGAGCTTGCCCTTGGGACTCTTTGCTGGGAAAACAATTTCCATCAATGATCCGATGGGATCGGCGTGATAAACACAATCTGTGTGCAGACTTCTGCAAGTCAAATTTAAGAAGTACTGTTGATTCCTCCTGGATCCCTACATTATATATAATTTACAGAAAAATGATAATTTGCGTGGTAAAATTTAAAATAAAGTTGTCATAAAATTGAATGACTAAGACAACAACAAAAAATGTTAAGTAAATCAAGATCCTACTATAAAAGGCACATCAAGCAGTTCATGTCATCAAACACAAATCTTAGCATTAAGTTGCATTGGTTTGCATACCTATAGCATATTACTCGTACAGCGCTATACTCGGCCGAGTATCAGTAATTTGTATAGGCATACATACATACGCTGTGGAATGTGCGGTATACTCGCCTGTCTATACGTATTTATACAACGGAATCGTAAATAGATTGAATGGGTAGGTACGTTAATTTTTGCATACATAGCTCGTCTAGTGTCTGTGTCTGTGAGGGCTATATGTAGTGGTGTTAGGGCTGTGTGTAGCAATGTAAACATTAGAAGAGGAATGCATAAAGACAGTAGGTAGCTTGAATATTATCATGAGAGCTGATAACGTGGTGGGCCGCGGCGCCTCAGTCAGCGGAGCGGAGCCGCTCTGTACGGTCGTGTGTTATAAAAACGTCGGTGCAGTGACGTGCCGCGCGCTGTTCACTTCTCGCGTACGCGCCGCATTCCATCGTGGGGGCCCTACGCCGCCATTGGTTGATCCTGCGTGACGTCACGCCTTATAATGAGGTATTCAACATGGCCGTGTAGCTAGTTCGCGAGTGTGCTTCGTTATTCGTTTGAATGGATTTAATCAGTGAAATATGCCAAGGAGACGAAACGGTGAGATACCCTTGCCCGACGGATGGGATTACGCGAGGGACTTTGACGGGAAATTGTATTTTATCGACCACAACAGCAGAAAAACGACGTGGATCGACCCGCGGGACAGGTAAGTTTTCCTAAGAGAAGTGGTAACCCGTGAGAGCCCCATGTCAAAACTTCACATTCCAATGCGATTTATAGCGTTTCCCGATTGAATTTTTGCGTAGTGAACCCTGAGATATGAGTGTTTATCGTGCTCTAGGCTTTAGTGGACTCTGAAGAAGTAAACACAGTTTCAAAATAGAATAAATCGTGAAAAACAAAGTGATCGTTCCGCGCGCGCGCGTCGCCCTCTGTCGGAAACTATGCGCGACCTCGTCGATTTCACACGACATTCCACAATTTAGTGACAACAAATGAGCTAAACACAAATTATGATTATCATTTGTTATCCTTATGTGCTTTGTGTGTTGTGTTGTGCGTTGTTTAGAGTTCAGTTTGTTGGTTTTCATTATTGAGGCCATGGAACTGGTTCATAGCATTAGCCGTCGAACTGGCGTAGAAATAATTCGATGAAGCGTTTATGTGGTGCATGAATGTGGCATGTCTTGGTTTCGTAAGGTGCGCTGGTTCCGCGGCGCGGAGAGCGGTGGGAGATGGAATGTAATGCATAGTCAAGTTGTGCGGTGTGAATGACAGGCCGTAGAATGCGGCCCAGGCCCGCGGCGATGGTCGCGCCTTTCTAAAGTGGGCACCCCTCCCCCCAAAACCCCCGCACCGCACTGCAGGTGCTCAACACAACCCTATAAAATACCGATCATGTCTCTAGCCGTATCTATTTACCATACTTTAAACGACAGCTGCCTCATTGTCTTAAAAAGTTGACCTTAAAATTTACGCACCTGCAATGTACAGTTATCGTGAGCATCTTATTGATCTCGAAGTGAAGATCATCCGGGTGCAATAATGTACATTTTAGAAAAGACTGCAGAATAGGTGGGTGTTTTTGAATGTCAGCTCATTCCGCTCTGACATCGAGTAGCTCAACTGATACAACTTACAACACTGGTAGATATTTCGCATTTGTCACTTGCATTCCTCAAACCGACAGTACAACAAAACCTCGTATAGGGTAACCTAAATTGAAGTACTTACTGCTTCCCTAATAATGCGGCCTGCGGCCCTCTTTGCCGGTATCGTAACTTCCAGTGTCAAACATACCTAATGAAGTCTTGTGTCAACAGAATCTTAAATTGCTTTATACTTCGTGCCTATACCTACCAGTCTAGGCACGTAAAGTAGTTGCCTATTAACTATTTCATAAATAGTTTTGTAGAGGTATTCAAACAATTGAACTACGATCAAATAAATTGACATTGAAATATATTTCAAAAGTACTTTAATAATTAATAACTATGCACATTTGATATTAACACGATATTTTCTACCAGTCTACTCCTGAATTTACTACGTTAAGGTAACCCAAATTACGAGTAATAACGATATAATTACTCGTATCCTCGTATGATATACCATTTAAGTATATATTTGGAAATACGATTAGTTCGATTATAGGATTGCAAAAAAGGATGATCGAATTATCTATGCACTCTTCTTTCACGTTCAGGTACATACATACAATCTCCTTCAAAAGTCAAGTGAATGGCTTACGGCTTTTTAGAGACCAAAACAAAAAGTAAATCCCCTCCTAAATGCCGGATCTGCCGTAAGAATAAAGTAAACAATATTAAGTAATTTTGGACATCCTCGGATGATGAGCGCTTTCACAATTTTCCTTTAGAAGCATTCTGCTAATCTGGTTGTAATTTTAAGCCCTCCTAACTCTTAAAGCGTTTTAAGTATCTAAATAATTACTATAATTATTTAAAAAATTTCAATACCCACTAAACAAAGTCCCTAACCCTGTATCAGTTGAAGCTAAGTAAGTTCTCCGGTTTCTGATCTCGGTCCAATGACACCACTATAAAATTCGCCTCGATCGCAGGAAACATAAAGTGTTACTTTTTATTGAACCTTTTGGCAAACTGCATTCCGTGATTCCAAGACATCGGTACTAAGATACTTGCTAAACAAGTAACGATATATAAAACTCTTATGTTGGTAATCAGATTTGCATGCAGAGTTTAAGATGCGGATTTTATATTTTTCGCTGTTAATTATTTTAAGAACCTGTTGAACGGCTAAAGTTGTTAATTTTTCTTCTCTCGTGAATTTGAGGTTATAATCATGGTACGGTATTAAATAAACAAATCTTGTGAACATTTTACACTAATCTCAAATAACAGATCTAACAAAGAACAATACCGATAAGTTTGTTTGTCTAAGAAAAGAGAAATCCAAATTGCACGCTATTTTGAGATGAATTTTAATTGGAGAGACGTTAATTCAGGCCATATTCAAAGCACAAATTGAGACCATGTCCAAATGGAGAACCAACAGTCCAGTTGACGTTAGAAATGAATAATAACTAGCTATTAAAAACGAGATAACAGCTCAAAATTGCCCTAGGAGTGTACATGTGTGGGGATCGTCGATGTCACTCGACATCCACTTGTGCAAAACGCACACAATAAACCAACCCACTAAGCCAATTTACTATATCTAAAAATAACCCGGCCATGTCTCCGACGCATATGCTATTAATCTTGTACCTGGAACCTAAACGTTAACTATGAAAAATGTGCCCTCGAGTCAGTTATCTGTCAGAATATAATTATTTACCTCAGGAATGTTGTCAACTTAAGAACTGGTTTTTATTTTACATGCAAATTTCATTCTTATATGATGATTCTCTCCAATGTCACAGTATTACCCCTGAACTTTAATGAACTAGTCTTAACGAGCGCTTGAACGCTCAGAGTCTGCAATAAGCGGCTTTACTTCTCATAGAATCTTAACTAGTTGCGTGCGAATAAGCATTTTGCGGTTTTCGCGGATCTCACAAGTGTAATGGCACCTGAGTTACGAGAAGAGAGGCTTTTGCAAAAAGTCGAAGCAAAAAGTAACGATGCAGGCGTTCGACAGCTACGCATTGTAAATTGAGGAAAAAATACTCATTGTCTCGTTAGTAGGGAAGACAATGTACCGTCGATTAAACAGCGAATGGGATCTTATACCTGTGTTTGTCGGCGTTTATTACTTTAATTGTATCAGCTGAATGCAGTTTCACTGCGGGTCTACATAGTAGAGTCACATTCCAACGTTCTGATTGTATTAGTTCGTCCCCTGAGAGTGTTTATAGGGATTTGATAGTTCCAGTAGTTTTGATTGTCTCAGGCTACACGTTTTGAGCCTGTGAGATCAATGTCTCTAGAGGCCTAGCGATGGTGGTTGAGTAGAAATATTTCTGCGTACTGAAGCCGGTCGTTAATGCATAATTCCATGTTGTCAGTGAAATCTCTGAGACCTAACAATGCGTGCTCTGGGTATAGGCAAATCGGACGTGAGAAACCTAAGGATGCATGTAATGATATTCGTAATGCGGAATTTGTATGTAACACCGGACAATGCATCCACTGATAGCTAATTATTTTGTCTTTAATGCCTTAATTATCTTATTAAGCGCCTCGATTGTTCTTTAACGTCGGCTATTTCTTTATTATTACCACCATTTCCTAATAGCATGATGACTCTAAGGAATTCCGCATTCTCATCTTGCGCAACGATCTTAAAAACGTTTTCTTGGAATATTATTTCTGGGGAATCAGCTACAATATTTTGCACTGCTTCAGTTTCGTATTAAAACAAAATTAATTGAATTTGCAACGTATACATTGAGCTTGATCTTTTACGTCTCTGTGTTTGATTTCTCATAAATGTGTTTACTTAGGTACCTATTGGTAACAGCGGCGCTGTCTTCGGATTGTGTAACCCAAGTGTGTGTAAGGCATCTTGCCGATACTTCCCACGCACTACACGCGTTCCTTCGAGCGTGACGACTAAGGGGCTGGGCATTTTACTGCGTTTCTTGACTCTAATCGTGTTGGCACTAAATAACGTAACAATATATTTTTTCTGGCTGCTCCGTTGCTTGTAATCACATGCTTAAGACACAGATTACTTTGTAGTCATTAAATTGTCTTATACGTTTATTGTTTATTATCGTGACTTTACCGTGTCCAATTCGATATTATGATGAATTGGTTTGTTTGCCTCGTTATTACGTTTGTGTGGAATTTAGCGGTAATTTCGGAGTTTTGGAGGGCATGCAACAATGGAATTTCATTCGCCTGACACTGATCGACTTTCAAAACCATTTGTAAACATAAAAGTGTACCTACAGAGGTGTCGGTGTATTGAGAATCGAAAGTCGTCTTGGCCTGGTATAGTTGTCATAACAACACGATTCGACGTAATTTTTCGACCAAACAAACGAACGCACCGGAAAAGGTGTTTCCATAATGATGGCGTGATGTTCAAAACAAAAGATCCGTATTTGTTCATCATTATTAATACCAGGGACTTTTTGCAATGCGGTATAGCATAGCTAATGGTATGTTTAGATGCTTCTTTGTTTTAGGGAACCAGTGAAAATTATGGCATTGTTCTTTTAGGGCATAGTATTAAATAATGATAAAATCTGTATCTGCTGATGATGCATCAGTTACACCCATTCTCAAGTCGGCCTTTGTTCGCATGAAGGATGTGACACGGAATTTGCATTTACTTTTGTTCTGGACCCGTTAAGAAACGGAGCTCGGAGTGTGTCAATGATTAGTCCGAAATTATTACCCTTTGTTAAGAGATAAAGGGTTGGCGTCTTGTGCCTGTTCCTCAGAAAATAGTTCGATAGAAACTTGTTTAAGCCCTTCCAGACGGGATGATAAAGTTGACAATTTGATCAGAATTAAAAAATGGCTTCAATGTCATCTAGTGTCCACACGTACACAATTTCATAGTGGAGTCGGCGAACCAATGCCCTTCAATTTCGTTTTTGAGTCCAGACCACCTGATTAAGTTGACAATTTAATCAGATTCGGCGAGAAAATATCTAATTTGGACTGGACTTTATGTGACTCCTGGCTAAAGATCACATTAGTTTTTACTAGAGTAATGCAACACAAGCACAACACTATAAAATGGAGAACTAAATCGATTAAAAAGTTATTACTTTTGTTTATAACCGTAGTTACCAGGCGATCAAATGCTTAAAGAACAACATGACCCACCATTGTTATATAGGGAGATTAGATACATACATATATGATGAACAAAAACGGGTCATTCTTTGTTAAACTATTCTTTCCCTTTTTAATAAGAAAGTGAAAGAGAAAACTGTCAAATCAGCCAAGTCAAGGCGATTCTGAAAGAAATCATTCAATGTTAATTGTCAACCACTCCTTTGTTTAAAATTCCCTGTAAGGGATGGTCGATGTGTCCAAATGCGTTCTGGGCGCGTCGCGCGAGCGAAATAGCGTACAACATTGTTTACTTTGCGCATTCCTTTCAGATAAAGATGTCCTTGGCGGCTTATATGCGTAGACGCATGCCAGTGCGCCGATTCTACTGGCTTATTCACTGTTCCGTTGATTTTGGACAAATTAAATGTGGAGTTCACAATCTAGTGAAAATATTTGTTTTTCATGCGATATTACCCTAGCCTATATGAATGATTGATACTTGATACACCATTGGGGTTCTATAAGAGATGACCGACTCTTTGTATGTGTACAGTATATTTTTGTAAAAGTAAACTACAAAATACTTAGTGACACTTAACAATATTTTTGAAATAATCGCAAGGTTTTGTTGTTTTACTTTTATTTTATGATCTAATCCGTACTAAGTTAGTTTTTTATAAGAGAACTGTACATGATTCAGAGCACGTCGCAGTCTGACTGTAATGCGTATTCATGTTCGAATTAGTATTAGTTATTGTGAATTACCAAGAACTTGAGTATTTTATCAAAGTGTACAGACGGCGCAATGTTAATGTGACTAAAATCACGCGTGTTTAAAATTTATCTACATAAGTATGCGATAAAAGTGGTACTGCTCCCGTTTCTAATCGAATTGGCATTCCACTCTTATCTTTGTCGTCATAAAGTAGTTATTTGCTCATAAAGTTTCATTGTAAAAAGTATTCTTCGTAGTGACGACATAATAAATTTAAAAATATAGCAAAAGTCTTACTTTTTATTGTCATATATGACCTGAAAAAATTGAATATGATGTGTGTATAGACATATTATATTTTTGTTTTTATAGAACATGTTCGATATCTACTCGTATAACCTTCGAGGGGGCGGAGTGTTAGGGTCGGCATTGCGCATGTAACTCCTCCGGAGTTGCAGGCGTACATAGGCAATCCGGACTGCTTACCATCAGGCGGGCCGTATGCTTGTTTGCTACCGACGTAGTATACAAAAATAACCTTATAATATATCCAATTTTCTATGCATACACTTAAATAAATACATAATAAATACATATTCATTCATAAAAGATCGTCACATCATATCTTGACTTGCTACTTTCTATGATATTCCAAAAAAATCTCAAAGCGGACAACGAGGTAGATACAAAATTATATCGCCGAATGTACACAAGACATACACATACAATGTACATAGTACAATGAGTGTCCCAACTTAAGTACCGACCGCGCCATAATACTAGCCGTTATAGAAAAGTGGATACTTATGTTAGGGCAACTGTATTGCCAAATCTTTTGCTGTTAATATAATCGATAAAAATAGAGCAAAACAAGAAATTCCATTTCTGTATTTAAAAACTAGTAAAAATACAGCAGGGTTGATATGATTTAAATTACTTGATTTAAATCAGTCATTTAAATCGTGATTTTAATCAAGCGATTTAAGAAAAAAATCGAATGACTGACCACTACGGCACGCACGCACAGAAAGCAGCCAAATTGGTATTCATTTTAAAATGTTTGATTTCCAAAAAATAAAAAGTTTAAAAGAATAGCAAATAAAAAGCTATAATAATTATATCGAGTTCAATAGGTATTGATTTATATGTTCCATTTTTCATCTATAAGTTTGACTTTTCTTGCTATTTTTCAAAAACTACTGTTTTTAAATTGTTGATTTTAATAAATTAAATTAAAATACGTTGTTTTCATTTTATTAAATAACTGAACAGGCTATTTAATTAATAACAAAGATAAGAAAATGAAAAAAATCAAAAAATTCTGATTTTTAATCAAATATATCAGATTTTAATCAAATAAATCAGATTTTAATCAAATTAATCGGATTTTTTTTCTTAAATCACGATTTTTATCAACCCTGTTAATCATAAAGAAGATCAGGAGGTTCCTTCTTCAAGTATAAAAGCAGAAAGCTGCAAAATATCGTATGTATAGTACTATGTCGACATAACTGGCTGGCATAGGTAGATGGAATTTCTGTTTGTTTCCATATAGGGGCTATTGATAAATTGTTGATAGTCGCCAGTCATAAAACTGATTAACTATTTGCGTGATTTGCATAAGATCGCTTGATTAAGCGACTCCACGGAGGACCAGCATCGCCAAAGAATGTTGCCTATTTAATGTTTCCTCTATAATGAGCGCTTAAGATTTAATGTCTACCGTAAAATGTACGATCCTAATCTGCCGGATGATAGAACGAAAGCGATTTTTTACCGCTATCCGACTTAAAAATGTCCAATAAAAATTAAATTAGTTATTTACTGTCGCGCACGTTAATGGCGATGTAAATTCTTTTATTGGACGGTTAAGATAATCATCATCTTAGATGCGACACCACGCCATGATAAATGTGTCTGCCGTACATATTCTAATATCCGGCGAAGTATAATTTGCAAGCCTACTTTTTGCTACAACACATTTGTTATGAACTTCTCGCTTAATCTACGTATTGAAAGTGAGAGGTTTTGTTCCTTTTGCTTTAAACGCCCGCAGTGTTTCCAATGAGTTTCAAACAGTTGAAATTATACCAAGAATGGTTAAAATTCTTCTTGTACGAATACGGAGGCCGCCGGAGGCGAACGGGCACAAATCCTTGATTTTGAATAAATTGTTGGCGACTCGTGGTTTTAAGCGTGGGCGAAATAACAATTTGGACGATAACAGAATTCTTTACATTCTAATATACACCTTCGGCCGACGTAATAGAAGACTGTTTGAATCAATAGGGCCGTAAAATTATGTTGGTAAGCAAAGTGATCGTAAGCGCTGTGGTATGCGAACCACCTGTATACTTAACGACGATAAGGAGTTGACAGAATATGGCCGTGTTGCTTGAGCTCCGTTTTACGTCAGAAGTGGGCTTGAGCAATTTTACGAACACGTCGCTTGTAGTAAAATTGGTAAAACCTAATAATCATCATTTACCTGCGCTTCCTTTGTTTTTAAAGACACCTAAAATCCACTCTGACGAAAGGGAGATCGATTACTAATGACAGGATTGCTAGAGGTTTTGGGTTTTTCACGCCAGTTTAATAATGTCTTGTTTTTTTTCACCATTGTCGTTTGGACTTATTGTGAGAAGATTAAATTGTAAATTGGATACTTTCCCTACTTGCATTAATAGAATAGTTTGAACAATTTGCATAAATATCAGCTAGATAACATGTGATAGTTAAGACTAGAGTATTTAGAAAATACATATCGTTTTTCTCTAGTTATAGACAATGACGAAACAATAGCATTTAACTTTTTATAAGAAATTTTCCATTTACCTACAACTTTCCCAGCTACATAACAAAAACAGTTATTTAGGAAAAAATAAACAGAACGTAAAACCTCGCAAACAACGTTCAGTCGAGCTATTAAAGAGAATAAATCGCTGCAAAATGGTGAGCATTTTTCAAGTCTTCGCGCTGCCCATTCACAAAACAATGGGACGAAGAATTTTGCGAAGCCTTGTTCGGAGAAGGGCGTCCCCCATTCATCAGCATGCGGGCTGTTTAACCATACCATCCGGTCTAAACACTTCGTTGTCATAACTAACACCTTTGAATGGGACAGAATTAGTAGGCATTCGTTTTGATTAAGACCAAACCTCTTAAACACTTGATTTAGCATTTGATATCTTCCTGGACTCTATTGTAGAAATTTTAGTGCTTATAAAAAAAATTGATAATACATGTATATGTATGCGAAGATTTTTCATAACTCATAATTTCATAAATCATGTGTAAAACAAAACTTACGACTGGAGAAGAAAATAATACACTTAGTAAATTCTTAAAGGCAAAGCATATTTTTTTAAATCAGAATCCTAAGGTGCGAACGCTTCAGTATGGCCCTAATATATTTAGTCTTAGTACCATTAAGTATATTTTCTTTTAAACGGATACATTTAGCGGGATGTCTTGGAATACTTGCTAGCATGACTTTTACTTAGTAACTGCCAACCTAAAAGTGCTAACACATTCTAAAGTTTTCCAATTACCTATGTTTTGCACTGTTCCCTTAAGCCATTTGTTGTGTACTTAAGTTACACTGTAGTTAATTCTTTACATGGAATCTCTTCTCATAAAAATGCCTTTAGAGGATATGGTGGAGCGAGTCAGATGCTTTACAGAATACACGAGCATCATTAAGGCAACATTATAAATATCTTTAACTCCAATGATTCAACTACTTTTAAAGTCAACCTCTCTTAATGCAAGAAAATTAATAGTGCTGACAAACGAGTCTAATTTCCGAGATTATTATTGATTTTGTAGAACTGGATTTGGAAACTGGATTTTGAACTAAAGGGAGTGACTTCGTAATAACAATTATGAATTCCTAGATTGTTACGATACCGTAAAGCGAGAGCAATTCGTCATTGTATCGAGACATTATTTAGACGGGGTTTCGTGTAGTAGCTGAGCGGAACGCGGTCGTGATACCCTGATACCTCGATATTGTCGACGGGCGGCGTGACGAAGGCGACTGGCATGCGTCGTGAATCAGAGGGAAACCTTATATATTCACAGTTTATGCAATGCAATAGCTCCGTCCATCCGTCACATTTGCAGACCAACGTCTGAACAGGTCAAACCGCTTCCGAATGCCTAGATAAAGTTTTTATGGCTCGTTTCGATGACCCGTCGAGATCTAGACTAGTTTGCTAGAAAGTCAAGGTTTATCTTTACATACATATCAACTTGAAATCTTACGCAAGGATCATTTAAGGTATAAGGTAAATTGACGGTAGCTGCTCTAAATGGTACAAACGTAAAATAAACTCATAACGACTGCTGTCATTTTATGTCCGAGTTCTTGAGTGCATTAAGGTTATTATAAGATGTTCGCACTTAAAGTAATAAATGCCTAAAAGGCGTTCTGTGTCGATAATATTTATGATATATGACTGCTTTCCACTTTGTAATACTAAAGACAAGTATAAATTGTGAGCTATAATCGTTTTAAATTCCTGAGCATTCGACGAATATGATATGAGGGACACATGAATACATGTGAGGCGAGCCTGAGAGAATATGGGCGTTGTAAACAAGTACATCTCGCGCTTGACACAACACAGTTCACTAAAGGCGTTGGAATGTCATTTGTCAATGATCGAATAACGTGTGACGTCAAGGCGGTACATTAGCTTCTCCCATACCATCACACTATTATCGTAATTTTAACCACTTTTAAGAGATTGCTCCGGCAATTCGGGGGGATAAACTGGGTGATAGGTCATGACGTAAGGCGTAAAAAATGTGTATGAATGCGGTTACCGCTTTAATGCATGGTTCGGTTCAGATACGAAATTTTATATTCACGGATTGGATCATCCGGTCGGCATGCTTCGGCGAGCTCAATGCAAGTTGTTTAATTTGATTATAACCGCGCTGTAGCAATGTGTCAGCGATTTGGTATGCGAGAGGAAATCGCGCTGACCCCTAACGCTTCCTTTTTTGGATATCAGAAAGTCTGCAATCATCCTGTCCATGAGTTTAAATGTCCGATACAAGACTTTAAATAAGCCTATGACATCACAGTCGAAATATGTCTATTCAAGAACAGGTTATTCACCTAGCATTATCCTTAGCGCCTACTGACACAGTTTCAGATGATGGATTATCATGCCGACTAAATACTAACTAGGGCAATGCCCTGGAGGTAAAGGAATAAAAAAGTCGAGATTGTTCGAAAGCCCAAGGGAATGTGCATTAAGCGGGCCATCCGGATTAAAATATTTCTCTGGTGATATATATAGAGTGGTCTGTCGGGAGACTGCGTGGCACCGACTTCGAGGCGTCCCGGTCAGTCCAGGGTTAAAAGTACCATAATACTTTTGGAATCCCAGTAACATTAGACGGCAGATAAGTGCTATAATAATTTTACATCTTAATTGAGTCGAACTTATTTCGTAGAAGCATCTGGGTGCTGATACGGGGTATACTCGTATAATTACTTTTAAAAGGACCTACCGTATCTTATTACATTGACAGTGTTACTACGGAATACTTCATGAATAGTAGAACTTAAATCGTATCTTTTTAGGAGTAAGTCTTAAAACTATTTCACGATTATTGCACTGTGCTACGTAATTAGTGATATCTGGGAAAATTGGATTGCTTACTGGTCTATTATAATACGTATGTAAGCCTCTGTATCTGAAAATTTAAGCCATGACACGAGTCATGTATAGAATCGTTAATACATGGTACGATAAGTGGTAAATATAAAGAGTTGGACACGTTTAATGCCTTTAGTTGGAAATGGAGTCTTTTATTTTTAGGATATCATTATCAATGTGTATGACTAATATATACATATTGAATTGAAGACTGTAATAACGTTATTTACAGTAATATAATTATTAAAGAAAGTATAATAGCTGAATCTACTTGTCAATATAACTCAGCGTGACAGTTGGATAAGAGTCCAAGATAGGTTTTAATAATGACTATTTTATTTGATCTACTTGATCTGGTTATTCGTATTATCCCTACTCTCGTATTCCGTTATTATTCTGCATAAAATTTTCCCTACCTATGCGTTAGACTTGTTAGATATAACATGATGTCAGAGGACTCAAGAGGTCGGATGGTATAAACGGATTTTGAGAATGAATTCCAAGTTTATTATCCGTTTGTGTTGTATTTGGCGAGTAATTAAGTTCTTCTTTGCAGCACCACCTCTTCCAGGCACTTTTACTGCGCCATTAAATTTGCAGGCAAGCCTGGGCCTTGGGTCCTGCATATACCTTTACTGTGTCTATCCACCGGGTAGGCGCTCTTCTTCTCTTCCCTTCAACGTGATCGATCATTATCAATACCTCCAGACTACATTATCGTCTAGCCACGTGTCCGAAGAATAATTAAGTTAGATAAAGCCTTAGAAAACAAGAAATGGAGACCGTACCCGTACGCGAACCTTCGCGTCTATTTGCGGGCGGCTGACAGTACGTTGGCCTTCTATCGTCCTATTTTACAATACGATGCGATGACATATCGAACACAAATGCTTGCGAATTTAATCGATCGCAGTTTATAGAACGGCTTAGATTAGTTTGCCGTTTGGCACGTTATGTAGCTATTATCTTATCGTTATCTTTAACATATATGAATGATCCTGAAAAGTCTCTTGAGCTTAGATCTGTTATTATATAATCGGTTGCAAAGGAGTATACAAGGCTTTTCACACCTATCTATATTATTAAACAAAATCATATCAGGAAATATTATATAAATCCTTTAAGCTGGAAAGTGTTGTTACTGAACACAGAAATCTAGGTAAAAAACACAAGATAAAGTCGTGTTTACACTAAGAAAATTTCTTTTGACTTCAATATCTACATTTTGTACATGAAGCTTATATGTATAATTAAAATGGAGGAATTACTTACACTGGCCTGATTTATAAGCCCATAGCGGTATCTCAAAAACAAATGAGTTACAACTGATTTCTAAGATAAAGAATTTAAGGCATTTATGGTTGCATTCAATTTTGATTTGAGATATTGCGAATTGCTTTAGCAGGGCAGTACACTGGTCGTCAAAAGCTGTCGTCGCATCCTTTACGCAAGTAAATGTTAACGAAAATTGCTAGACCTAAAACACGTCATTGTGAATCCGCTGTGTTAAGTTCAGGTTCCGGCGTTGTTGGTCCTTAACACTTTATGGACACAGATATAACTCTGTTGTTATGTTTATCGTATGTGGCGTAGTGTCCATCAGCAGCTTAATTCTTAAAAGGCACAAATTTTGACAGCTATCCCATTTGACACCGCGTGGTGTACACTATCTTTGTGTGCGTAATCTTTACTAGTGTGCGGCAGGGATTCCGTGACACGGGTCACCGTTTCCAAGAATTTTACTCGCCTTGACGTCCCGCTGACGAGACTGGTTTTGCTACGACGCAACGTTGTAACTATACCCGTCTTGATCTTCCTCACGAGAAATCTCCTGCTTTCTTTCTCTACATGCGCGCACGCACGCCCTCTATGCCTCTATAAGACTGATCGTGTTTTGAAATAGACGCTAGCATTCGGTAGCCGAGAGGGAGTCAAAAACCCATTGGAGTAGTCAAGAGATTGTAATTTGCTAGAGTGAATTATGTTGCCGTGGCAGTAAAATTTACAACATAGGCAACCAGTTAGCTGATTCAACTGATTTTGTATCTTTAGTAGATATTCGAAAACATAGAGATGGCGGACTTCTTCGGGGACGAAGTGAGAGTAATCAAAATTTTCGGATGAGGATTTTTCGTTTTCATTATAAGATGAGAAGGCATTCTCCTTAATTATACCTTTTGTGATAGACAACAAGTACCTAATGATATAGGGCAAAATGATTGTCTTCCAAACTTTTTTCTTAGTTCATAAAAAAATATATAAAATATTCAATATGTAAGTGAAATCAAGATCAATTTTGACCTAAACTCTGATATTTTTTACATAAATAGCTACTCAATCTTGGAAACCGTCAATTTAAATTACTGGACACGAAGGTCAATTAGCCAGGGAATCTTTAATAACCGACTACCGTTTAAACGCCGTATTAAAGAGAACCGTTAACGCGTACGCGCAGGTTTTATGGATTTCGTCAAAATCGGAAAAACGCATTTACGAACCGCTTTTTTGTGAAGTGGACTGTATGAATCATGTACAGTCGATGTCAACATGTCCACAATTTTCTATCGTATTCCGTCGCAATAAGGCAGAAAATATATACTTATCTTTGACGTTGACCGTAGAAACTGGTAGCGAAGTGGACCAGTACTACCTAATTCCCCAATTTTGTCTTGACTCGTCCCTAGTATAACTTGATCTTAAGTATCATACCAGCTATGCGTAAAGTTCGATTAGGCTATACTGGTTTTCTTAGGCAATGCTCGCTAGACGTTTTGAATCAAGACCTGGGGTTGAGGCGGAAACCGCAACATTTTCGTCAGCTTTACGTCACGATTGGAAATTATATAAATATAAATCTATGTACAGCTACACTCGTATGAGGAGAATTCTAGAAACTCAAAAGGGTCAAGATATCAATAGGCATGGCAGGAAAGTCCAACCACTACAAGTTGCGCAGCTCCTTAGCCCAGGAAGCGTTTTTCAAGTATTCTCTTCGCTTGCTAAGAGCGGGAAAGTTTGATTACCGTAAAATGCTGCAACTTTGCCATTTAAGCTCAATTTTGCCTATTTCATTTCAATTACGATCTCTCGAATTTGCTTAGTTTTTCCTTGTTTTTTACCATTTGATAGTAATTTTCATTATTCTGGCAACACATATTTCATATTTTTACAATGGTAACTCCATTGTTGCTCCGCCAGTTACGTATCATAAGTCGGCGTGAGAGGCAACATTTTTTTAGTGTCTCGCAACTTTTGAATTTTTATCTACGAAAAAGGTGTTTTTTGAGAAGTGGTAACGTCCCAGGGTAAGTAAAGACTGTCTATTTCCCGTAAGTTTAATATTTTCAAGAAAAGGACATGATTTCAGCATAATAACGTACTAGGCAATATTGGGCAGTGTTTTGGAAACTTGAATGACACAATTTTGCCTGGGTCTAGGGCTGTCACTAGCTGAATTTTATAAATGTACAGAAAAGAGTAAAAATAAGCTTGCCTAAACTGCTTAAATTAGTTTATTTATAACAAGCTTTTTATTAACTTGCAATGTTTGTTTGTTTAAGTCAAATTTTGCAAGTCGATTTTCACCGACTTTCTGTGTGGGTACCTATGTAGATCTGCTGACAATGCAATAATAAACTAACGTTAACAAAAAAAACTTATGGGTATTAAAATGAAAATTATAAAAAAAAACTTATTGCAATCTGTTATTATATTTTTATTGTAGTTACTTGCAATTGTATATTTATTGTATTATAATTATGTTGTATGTTTAGAATCAATTTTCAACCACTTATTAGCGACCAATTGAGGTGTTTGATATACTTATGTAACTTGGGTGACAATGCAATGTTTATGGTACCATCGAGATGGTCTGATGATGGAGACCGAAAATAGCAACTTCTAAACTACACATAATAAACCCACTGTGTTTAGGCTCATTTGATTTGTCTTGCAGTTATCTTTCTTATCGAAATCTGGGTTGTCAGGTGTCAGGTCGATTACAATTGGAGTTCAAACGTGATGGGTGATTAGAACTTTACAATGAAATAGAACTTTACACTATAATAATGCACTGAAAATTAGCAAAATAGTGTATCTGCAATGTACTTGTAATAAAAAAAAATAAGTTCAAATTATTAAATACTAAAAGAAAAAGAAATCAAACAACAATATATTACGTTTGTTTGTTGATTATTTTGTAACTAACAATATAAATAGATTTTTTTAATAATAATATTTTTTTGGCACAACCCTACAGTTAACGATATTTTTGTATAGAAAGTTTGTGGAACCTGCTACAACTTTACCTATTGCATGTGAAAAAAAAAGTATTAAGCTTATGGCCATAATTTGACTGTCAGGGACAAGCATAATGTCTCATGCACAAGAGTAAATATTATTGCAAATAGCAACACATTATTTATGGAGATATCCGTCTAGGCAAAGTTACGTCTTAGGCCTACAACTTTGCCTGCCACTTTGATTGCTTGTAAATCGGAAATACAGTATGATTAGGTAATGAGATTTGAGTGTTATCTGGTAAGGCATAGGGTATGTTTTCCGACTAATACTCATGAAACTCATAATGAAAAATAGGTTCACAGATATAAGAAAAAAACGTCAAAATCCAGGCAAAGTTGCAGCGTTTTACGGTATGTATAATCAAAGATCTTGTAATGTTGGTCATCAAAATCAATCTCCAATGCTAGAAAAAGGAGAAGTTCCTATCAGTCACTGTAAAATCAAACAGCTTTATGGATCGCTTTACCTCTAACCATGTGTACAACACATGTTAAATTCAAGTTAATATCTTAAACAAATGCACCGCATAGGTGCTAAACAATCAGTTCTAAAAAGGGCTTATTTCCCTGAGATTATCTATGACATAAGTCGTTTTTGTATAGAAGAAATGCAAAGCTTTTGACATTAAAACCGGCGCCAACGCACCACGCCTTAACTAGAGAGCTAGGGTTGCGTATTCTTGAGATTTGTAGCTTAACAACTGGAAGTGGAATAGGGTTGATAGCTTTATTCAAATTAATTTGAATAAATATGTGAATATACTCCTATCACTTGCTTCGGTTCATCGCTACGACACGCTTGTATCAGAGAAGTATGAATAATAATTTCAAGTCTCCAATAATTAGCGGTAGATAAAGTCGGACGAAACGTACACTTGAACTTACTATGGGCCTTGGTAAATTTTTATATTAATATCCAATGATATTTATTTTATTCCAATAATAATCTACAAACTTGTCACAAAAAAATTACCGTAAAACCACCCAACTATAGTCCAAAGCTCCCAACTATGGTCCACAAATAAACTCAATTTTTCTCGTTCAGGTGTGTATTTTACTATATTTTTGTAGTTCTAAGGCAAAGTATGTTTATAAATGGAAGGTAAAACTAGGAGTAAACCACAAGGAACATTGGTATAGATACTTAATTTCCTTTTGAACTTGTGGACCATAGTTGCAGTATTGGACTATAGTTGGGTGGTTTTACGGTATTTCGTTTTAGATGTCTGACTATCACACCGGCAGTTTTTTAATATGAATTCTTAATATGATTAAAGCTATTCTTCGTTGTTATTAACTTAGAATATTGTCTGTTCCTTCTTGTTTAGATGGATTATACCACGTTTAAAATACATCCCGACGTTTCGAACCCTTTACAGCGTTCGTCGTCAACGGGTGACTTAGGAAAAATATTATTCACCTCTGTCAAAATTACTATGTGCAAAACTACCCACATACAGAAATAATGAACAAAAATATATTGAATACTTTTTGTTTTTTCTTCAACACGTCGAAAAAAATACATCTTTTAAATTCATTGTACGTGATAGACTCGTCTAAATAGTTTTATTTCTTGTATTGTTTATTTTATTATGTAAATCGTATCGTAGCACCCTGTAGGCGCCGGCCATCATTAATTATCTGCCAACGGCGTGCATTTATCTGCATAGCTGCGGCGAAACCAGAAACTTGCACCTGTTGTGATCCGAATACCATTATGGTATCTACTATGTTGCATTGCGTTTTGGGTTTTGCAATTAGCGTTGTAGGAAAACTAGGCGTATTTTCTCTATGTGAGTAGATCTCGAGGATATTGTTGTTGTATTGGTAAAATAAACTCAGTGCAGCAGTGGCCTTTCAGGCCATCGACATTTTTAACGTCACTAGTATTTTTACTCGACTATCAGAAAAGTAAGTTCTTAATTCATCAGTCTTCGTTCGTCTTGAACTAATAATTATAAACTCTACATTAAAGCGATTTTAAAAATAAAATGTGCTTTTGTTCAATTCTCGTTATTTTTTTCGTCAGAATTCGATGAAATTTCATTTGCGAGAGTTCCCTGTTCTGTAATATATTTGCGCAATTGTAGAGCATACCCTACCAAATCTTTCTCTGAATTACGAAACCGTATGGTATTTTACTGCATGTCCTACGAAATCTTTCTTAGAGTTACGGAACCGTACGGTATTTTCGTCACTCCACGGAAAATGGCTTACATTTATTTTTTGCCCAAATTGGATTTCTTATTTATTTCGCCCAGAATGAGGACCTCTTCAAACTTATAAAATTTTATCAAAAACTGTAAAAAAAACTACAAAATAAAAATCGGCCCAAATAGTAAAATTAGATGGAACTCCAACAACCATCATACGAAGCAAATTAGTAGAACAGGTTCAACCCAAAAGTAAAATGATCAGGTCCGAAATAAGTGGTAGATTATTATTTTGAGTTGATGATAGCACTACCTTGGTTTTAATAGTCTCAGTGTAGCGTGGGAAGAAACCGTATGAACTTTCTTTCTTTTTAAGTTGTAGATTAGATTTAATTTGATCTAAATTGCATTGTTGGGAACGCATTTAACTATTCATTATTTTGTTTAAATTTAAAAGAGATACTAATAGAATTGTAACTTTCTGTATGGTTCTAAATATATATATATATATATAATATATATATATATATATATATGTCAGCGTTATGAAAAGTATGATACTTTATTTAAATAAATAATATAGACACCAATTCGTACTATGACAGCCAATCTTCAACCCTGCTTTTGAATTGTCAAATGAAGTTGGTAATACGTCCACATTCTCGGGGCTCTTACGTCTGCTTGTCTAAATGTAGGTATATAACATTTTTTATTGACTTAAACACTTCATTTATTAATGACGTCATTTCAGGTACACGAAGCCACAGACCTTCGCGGATTGCATCGGGAATGAACTGCCCCTTGGCTGGGAGGAGGCGTATGACCCTCAGATTGGGCCCTACTACATCAACCACGTCAGTCGTAAGTATTGGTTTTTATTAACAACATTATATTTTAAACTTAATACCTCATTTATTACAAGATTCAGCTAGCCGCGATAAGAGTCATCCATCGGATGATTGGAAAACTACTACTATTACATTTGTAATTATATTACGGTTGTAAGAATATTCTACGACGCGCCCTTCAAAAAATTACATACGATGATACAGAGAACTTACTAATAGTCGTAAAATGATTTCTTACTGTACTTTGATATAGAATACTTAAATAAGTTATTTTGTTAAGTTTATCACCTTACCACATTTTTATTGTGTACTAATTATAATTAAGTGAATAATTACAAATTAATTAATATGGTCCTGTTCTGCCTGAAACACAGGAACTCCTAGTTCAGGCATTTGTAAACTTTTCCTTATCCTTAATCCTTAGTCTTTAAGTGCTAACACTGTACTTATACTGTTTTCAATAAAATTATTTGTATTTGTATTTATTCATTATTCATTTATATATTCCGCCCACCAAAAAAACTTATCAAAATCACTTAAGGATTTATAAACGGTACCTTGACTCCATATTGTATTCGGTTTATATTATAGTATTAACTAACTATTGTGGCGCAGTGATCCAAAGAGAGTCTTGACCTCCAAAACGAGAGAATGCCACCTGTCCCGATCCTGTGCCACTTTGAGTTGGCACAGATCCGCCTGTACACTGTCGCTCCAGCGGTATCTGGGCCGACCCACTGGACGGCGACCAGTCGGTCGTCCCAAATAAGCTCTCTTAACACCCCGATCCTCAGTAAATGGCTGAACCAGCGAAGTCTGTGGCGTTTTGTTTCGCCGATGATATTGGGTTCGGCCACTAACTCCTCGATTTCGGCATTCTTACGGATCCTCCAGGCAATCTTCTATAACACCTTTCTTTCCGCGCTTTATTATATGTATTGATTACATTTATTTAATGTCAGCAGTTAGATATACGGAGATTGATAAGTCATAACAACTTAAGTTTAATTTTAGTCTTTACTAACGAGCGCTTCATTCAGTTTGCACTAATATCCTGATTTAAGTCCTTATTAATAAAACATCTGAAAGCAATTCCACATCCGAAGTCAACACCCACACATCCATACTTATCTCGTTCATTGAGACAACGCTGCAAATTGCGTATTATCACAAACCAATATTTCATGGCCTCACAAAGAAATTGTTTATGTCGCCTAGACTTATTTATGATTCGGATTATTTAGTATGGCAGGTGAAAAATCGACTTCGCGGGGGACTGGCGAAGGGTCGATGCTTTAGACGTTTTAGAGCCTGTTCACACTGCGCGTTTTCGCACGCGGCGATTGATTTTATATGGCATCGCTAACACTCATCCGCGGAAAATGTTAGGATCTACTGGATCTAGTAGTCACTTAGGCTGATAAGGCAGATATATTGTCACGATGCCAATTTTCGACCGTTTGCAGCGATTTAGTCGCCATGCAAAATCATAGAAGTATCAGCAGTGACAACCGTAGCATAACAACGAATCAAGACTTAAGTAGTAGTTCGAAACACCGTGG